>NC_046155.1:228320643-228505643 GCF_011064425.1 Rattus rattus | reverse complement strand
GAGGTTATTGTGTTGTGTGTTCTTTTATGTGGCGATTTAAGTTCAAGAGAGTATGTGGTGGCTGGGGACACTGGGCCGCCACGGAACTGGGATGTGTATGTCTGGCATGGTGGCACCTGCCTTGGGAACTAGACAGGTAGAGAGATTGTCACCAGGTTAAGAGAGTAGTAGCCATCGACAGTGTGATATGGGATGGAGCAAAGCAGGTGAGACACTTTGCAAGCTGAGATGAAGATATCTAACAAATGTCATGGGGACTCACGGTTCCGGCACTAGTACGGGATAAAAAGAATTTTTCTTTAATAATTTTTACCGCAACAGCCCTGAACCTAATGTTTCTCTTTCTCTCAACCACAGTCCAGCCTTTCACCTTGCAACTGGATTTCCCAGCTTTGCCAGGTAACCCTGACTCCAGAAGCTCCAGGACTGACCCTCCTAGCACTGATCTGGTTCATTATCTGATCAATATAGACCCTCAACCCATTTCTAAAAAAGGTTGAAATCTGTCGCCGCCTCTTCAGCATGTACTCCTTCTGGAAGCCATCTATATACACATAGTACACATAGATACATAGACATGCTACTTCGTGAGGTATGATGTTAAGAGTTAATATTGGTAATCAAGCTTGAAACAAAACAACGGACATTCACTCCAGCCAGATCACGAAGGTAGGTGGGATTCTATGACAAACATCCACCACTGAAACTGCTGAACCTTCTCAGTTTACTGCTCAGTAATTTCTGAATTATAATCCAAATCAGTGAGGAAAGACACGAATATAGCTTGCTCACAACAAAGAGTGATGAGAGGTTTTGTGTTTTATAAAAAGAAAAAGAAAAAAAGAAAGGATATGTTTGTTAGAGGCATGGTATGGTAAGGTAGAACTGGCTGCCTCTGCTGGCCCATGCTGAGGCATCCCTTCCCCCTGAGGTACCAGCCACATGATAGTATAGTATAGAATCGAGTTTATTTAGGGCTTGGAGATGGGAGTTGAGGATGGAGTAGAGGCAGAGAAAGGTAGAGAGAGGGAGGGGGAGGGGAAAGGAAGGAGGGAAGGAGGGAGGAAAGAGAGGCTGGCCAGGAACACAAAGAGAGAAGGGGGAGGGGAATGGAGACAGAAGGGACAGAGAGTAAGAGGGTAAGAGAGTAAGAGAGTGAGGAGGGGGCAAGCAACTCCTTTTATAGTACAGGGCACACCTGGCTAGGGTAACTGTGGGGCGGAGCCTAGAAAGAATGCTAGCAGAGGGCACTGGAAGACTTCCTCTGACCTCTTTGCTGTGCGCCCACGTGCAGATGCACATGTAACCCCACCCCATCCACCACCCCCGCCCACCAAACCATACGAATTCTTTCTGTGCCTAGTAGCAGCATCTGTAATTCTAGTCAGGAGGCTAAAGCAAGAGAATCTTGAAATCAGGGCCAGTGTGGATTACAGCGATTTCAAGGCCATCTTAAAACTTCTGCACCTTTCAGAGGCATCTCAACTCTGCAGTGACAGTGGTAGGTCCTAGGCAGATGCTTGGAGTTGTCATGGAGACACACCTGGGTGTTGCTTTAGCGTCTTCACAGGGAAAGCCGAGCCTGAGACCACCCCAGTGACGCTCCGCCGGCTCTTTAATTTTCTGCGAACAGTCTCTGCTGTTTGCTAACATGTGGGCTTTGCCCACGGTCTAATTACAACATTCCATCATTACGGAGGGTGAGCCTGCGCTGGTGATTTGAAGGAAAAGCAATGCTTTACGCTGACATTTTAATTAGTGGAAGTCACTGTCATAAAACCGCTCCGAGATGGTACGGATTTGCAAAACCGGGTCTCATGTCTTTCATGGAGCCCGGCATCTGTATAATTGACCGATTTATTAGATGCTTATGGGTTCAACGATTTTTTCTAGACAGAAAATAATTGGACTGCAGTTTCTAGCTGCTATTTTCCTCCACTTGATCGCGATGGCATTCATAAATGTTCCCTGTGTTCACACACAAAAGAAACCGAATCTCTACAGTGTGGACCCAGTAGCTGAGCTAAAGTCGAGCCTTTTTGTGTTTTGTTTCTTCATCCCAAGGCTCTTTTCGAAGCCCCACCTCCCCATCCCCGCTGAAAACTGTTTTGAAGGTCGTTCCAGTCAAAGGAAAGTTCCACATAAAAGGCTGCTTGCTTTTCCGAGTAACCATCACATCAGCCTAGCATTATCCCCATAAAGGAACGTGTTACAAAGTTACTTTGATTTACAATGATGCTGAGTAGAGAGACATTTATTAACAATATTGGGAGCATTTTCAAGGCCAAAATGACTTTCAGGAAATTGGCCTGTGTGTGTGTGTGTGTGTGTGTGTGTGTGTGTGTGTGTGTGTGTGTGTGTGTGTGCTATGAATGGGAGTTTTACAAAATGTAGACTTGATTCAAGCCCAAGGCCACATCATGAACATAAATGGCTATACACTCTTCCTAACCTAAAATTTAATAGAACACATGGTATAAGATAGATCATATGTAACACAGGAATTTAGGATGACTGGGCTAAAGGAAAATAGCTAAGAAGAGGATAAACACAGATGGGATAATTCTAACCAATTCTGTGATAAGCACAACCTTAATACCTAAAGCAGACAAAGACACCATAAAAGGGAAACATTACGTACACATTCTAGCACCTGAAAATTTAATTCAACAATGTATCTGATTATACCCCAGGACATAAGAAAAATATATTCTAACAATGCAGTAGTTCCAATATTATAAAATCAATTGGTGTCATTAATCATAATTAGTATGGTAAGGAAGAAAATTACACGATCATATGGATAGCTACAGAAAAACATTTGGCAAAATCTAACATCCCCTTACAATAAAATAAAAATTCTCAGCAAGCTACAAAAGCAAGGAAGCAGCCTCAAACTAGTAAAGAACATGTTCAAGAAACCTACAGATAACCTCTCTTTTAATGGTGAATAGCTGGACACTTAGTCATATCAGGAACAAGACAAGGCTATATCTGCTCTCCTCAGATACTGTGCTCCTTGATGTTATGCTCAGAGTATCAACTAAAGCAGTAAGACAGGAGAAGGAAATAAAATGCTGATTGTGATGGAAGTAACAAAAGTCAGGGAACCCCAAAGAATCAACAAGTACATTCTCCTCTAATTTAATTAAAACACATTAATTAATTAAAGCACATTTTCAGCATAAATGATTAATTTATAAATGTAATCATTTTCTTATATGTTAGCTATGGCTAATTGAAATTTAAAATTCTAAATGCTGTGGTACTAAGTTTAGCACAAAGGAATATTTTAGTATGCATAATGTTCTATGCATAGTATGCATTTGATAAAATGTATGGTAATCATGACAGTGGCAGGGCCATTGAGGAGTCATTATGATAGAGTATGGTAATAGGTGTCATCATCATGACTGTGGATGTGATAATCACGACAGTTGGCCTGTCGTTGTGACTTTATGCTCAGTGGGCTAGTCATCACAGCAGCGGCGTATAGTATATAATAATCAAGAGAGTGGCATCGGAATCACAACAGTGAGGAAAATTGAAGAGTTTAGAAACAAGGCCACAGAAATAAGAAAACAGTCTTTTACAGAGTAGCAAAGACAATTTGATGGGGAAAGTACAGTTCTTTTTTTTCAACAAATGATGAGATATGGGGACTCGAATCTATGCTCATTATTTCTGTGAGTCCTAGAACTGCAGAGAGGAGGAGGAGGAGGCAAAAAGAAAGGGGAGGTTTGTTTTATTGATTAAAAGAGAAGAAGGGAAATTTAAAAATAGATTCCAAACCAAAAAGCTAAAGGGAGAAATAGCATTATGTAAACATTTTTGAAAAAAGGGAAGCCTTAGTATTAAGCACAAAGGCACACAAAACAGGGTCTAAATGCATGAAAATCAAACATAGGAACAACTATCTCTTGTAGTGATTTAGATCCAAAACTATAATATATATATATATATATATAAATATATATATATTAGCTAGAAAGAAGAAAAAGACACATCCACTCAACATAAAAGAAATCTCCACAATCACGATGAGTGTTCTAAGCAGTCTTGGCATGATCCAAAGCACAGGTAGTTCATTTAAAACACAATTCCCACTGAGGTGAAGGATCTAGGCTGCTCTAAGAATCTGTCATGCTTCCTAGCCTCCATCACTGTGAGAAGATAACATTTTTATTTGTTGTGGACCACACAGCCCACAACATTCTGTTAGAGCAACAGGAGACAAACCAGCATAGGTATCATAGGAATCTTCCTCTGCTGGTCTTCCCTGGCGGCCAACTCTGTAGAACAAGATGAGTGACATCTATTGTGGTCACAATTCCTGCACAGGAAGTTGCCGCTTCCATCACTGTCTTAAATAGGGTTTTATTGCTGAGAAGAGACACTGTGGCCAAGGCAACTCAAATAAAAGAAAACATTTTATTGGGCCTGGCTTACAGCTTCAGAGGTTTAGTTCATCATCAACATGGCAGGAAGCATGGCAATAGGCAAGCAGTCATGGTGCCGGAGAAGCCAAGAGTTCTACATCTTGATCCAAAGGCAGCCAGGAGGAGATTCTGTATGTGTGTGTGTGTGTGTGTGTGTGTGTGTGTGTGTGTGTGTGTGTGTGTGTGTCACACTGGGTATAGTTTGAGCATTGGAGACCTGCCCCCCTCCCAGTGTGACACACTTTCTCCAAAAAGGCCACACCTACTCCAACAAGTCCACACCTCCTTATAGTGCCAGTCTCTACGGGTCAAGCATTCAAGCACATGAGTCTTTGGGGACAAAATCTATTCAAACCACCACATTCCATTCCCTGGTCTCCATCGGCCTATAACCATAACATAATGCGAAATCGTTGAGTCCAACTTCAAAAGTCGCCATAGTCTGTCAGTCTCAACGATGTTTAAAAGTCCAAAGTTCAAAGTCTCTTCTGAGATTCTTATATAATCTCTTAACTGTAACCCTCTGTTGTGTGTTTGTGTGTGTGTGTGCGTGTGTGTGTGTGTGTGTGTGTGTGTGTGTGTGTGTGTATCCCATGCTAGTACCAGCAGGGCACTGGCAGCCTGACTGGCCTGTTCTCAGCCCGGCAGACTCTCTGACTCAGAGCTCTGAAATCTCTCCACCGAGTTCCCATGGCAGGCCACTGCCATGCATGCCCCAGGCTTCCAAATTCCCAGGTCTGGTTGAGGTGCCCTGTTGGCCGTACTTTTCTCTGGAACCCAGCTGAGTCCCTGCGTGAAGGAAACCACCACACAAACTTAGTTGAGAATCAAGAGGTAACACAATCACTGGGCACGGCAACAAGCTTCCTAATGTGTAAGCCATTCTAAGTTATAAATCCTCCGTTAGCGGATCCAGGTGGATCCCCCACCTGAACCTGGGACCTCTGCTACCTACATTTTGTCTCCATGCTCTCTCCTGTCCAAAAGGAAGCATCTTTTTTCCTGCCTCCCTTTTCCTCTCCCCAACCTGGAAGTCTTGCCTACTCCTTACCCAGTGATTGGTCCCCTGAAATCCTTTTTCATTAGGGAAAGCTTCTGCCACAACCCTCCATACAATCAAAATAAAAAGGCAGATCACATACTTCCAACAAATCACGGCACAGGATGTACATTACTGTTCCAAACCACAGGGAAGAGAGCACAGTGAGGAAATACTGCACCAAAGCAAAACTGAAACCAGCCGGGCAAACCCCACACTCTTCATCTCCACGTCTCGTGTCAAAACGCTCTTCAGATCTCCAATATCTTTCAGCTTTCTTGACTGCAACACCTTCCTTCTCTTTGGCTGGTTCCACTTCCTGTTAGCAGCTTTCCTCAGCAGGTATCCCATGGCTCTGGCATCTCTAACATCTAGGGTTTTCTAAGGCATCCACAGGCTTCACTTTCAGAGCTTCCTGCAATGGCCTCTCTAGGCCTCCATGCAGACACCCCTGACATACACCCAGCTTCTGCCACTTTCTTTAGATGAGGAGAGAGATTCCATGACCCCTTTCATACAATGGTCTCTCTGGTTGTCCGTGCAGGGATAACCCCTGGCACATTCCTGGTCTCAGCAGATTTCTGTAGTCTTGGAGGCAAATGACCCCTTGTTCGATTACGTCATCGTCCATGGTCGTCTTCACTGCCCACACTTAGCTTTCGGGAAACTTGCTTGGTAGACTGACCGCAACCACAGGGATCTGCATTCCTCCGTCTCCTGAGTGCTAGGATTAAAGGTATGCACTGCCTCACATAGACCTAAGACTTTCTTTACCTGGACCTTGTCTGTAGAACAGGCTGGCCTTGAACGCCTCTGAGTTCTGTTGACCTCTGTTTCATGAGTGTTGCGATTAAAGTCATCCTACCACCATACCTGGGCCTAAGCTTTTCTTTAATTCTTTTTTTATATGAAATGGAAGGTTAACTGGATGCTGTTTTGCCCTGAGGTCACATTTCCCTTAATTCCATTTCACATCTTTAATCTGGTTATCTACTTGAACACAGGATTTGGCTCCATTCTACTTCCTGGAGTCTCTTGTGTCTTTGAACCATATATTCTGAATTTTTCCTTTCTAAGCTTGCTACATTCGATCAAAGCCCTCTTCATAAGAGTGTACCACTGGACAGAGTGAGTCCAATGTGAGCCTGTTTTGAGATTTCCTTAAAATGCAATTAATCCAAATATTTTCACATTAGCCTCAGGCAGATTCTTTAGACAAGTACAAAAGGCAGCCACATTCTTCACCAAAATATCACAAGAATGCTCTCTAGGCAGCATACGAAAAACTCTTCTCTGAAATCACTTGAGCCAGGCTGTCACAGTTCAAATCACCCTCAGCACCAATGTCTTCAATATTCCTACTAGGATGACCCATTAATCCCGATGACTTAAAGCATTCCACTGCTTTCCTAACCCCAAATCCTCAAATCCATATTCCTTTAAACAAAAGCCTGGTCAGGCCTATTAGAGCAATACCGAGTTCCTGGTAGCAAAGTTCTGTCTTAGGGTTTCCATTGCTGTGAAGAGACACTGTGACCAAGGAAACTCTTCTAAACAAAAACGTTTAATTGGGGCTGGCTTACGGTTTTAGAGGTTTACTCCATTATCCTTATGGTGGGAAGCATTGTCAGCATGTAGGCAGGCATGAGGTTGCCAGGAGACACTGGACTGTATACTGGACAGAACTTGAGCATAGGAAACATCAAAGGCAGTCCCCACCGTGACATAATTTCTCCAACAAGGTCACATCTACTCCAAGAAGGCCACACCTCCTAATAGTCCTATTCCTCAGGGGCCAAGCATTCAAACGCATAAGTCTTTGGGGGCCATACCTATTTAAATAACCACAGTCACTCTCTTCCTGTACAATGCTTTTCTTCCTAGCTTTCAGGCTCATGATTTCTACAACCAGCATGCCGTCGTCAATTCTTGTGGGAAGGAAAACAGCAGCTATCCACATAGCACACCAAAGCTAGTTGACATCACTGCAGCTGTGAGATTAGCGTCACAGTTGAATGTCGTCTGATTAAACTAATTCATTTAACTAATGTAATAAAGCAACCACAAGGAATGAGTGTTGATTTTACACAATTAATTTAAAGTCACTTTAAAGGGATAAATAATTCGAGGGAGGAGAAACAACTTAGTCGGCAATGCGTTAGCCTCGTAATTGTGAGGTCTTCCGTTCTAATACTTGGATTGCAAGTAAAATGTCAAGCGTGGCTGTGCTTGCATAATTCTAGCTCTGGGAGGCAGAGCCCAGCAGATTCCTGGTACTCACTACCCATTCAGCCTGGCCTACCTGCCAAAGGTCCAGGCCACTGAGAGACACTGTCTCAAACACGAGGTAGAAGATGTCTGAGCAACGATACTTACCTACATACACACTATAAAATAAATAAATGATTAAAATAAATTAAAATAGTAGAAATAAAATAATAAATAGCAATCAATAAATTAAAAGATAAGTAAAGTATTTCTCTGCATTATGTAATGGCACATGGATGTTTAACATAAAATGAAACTAACTTTATTTAATAAATTGGAGGGACTGGAGGTTTCTGATAACGATGGCGTGCTTTGGCCTTTAGATCCTACATATGGAGCATGCTCTTGGCTGGGAGGGATGGGGGAAGGCAGAGTGGCTGCTCAGAATCTGACTGCTGGGTTACATGGCCGGTCCGTGGGCTGCAGAAGCAATTTTGCCTCTGCTTTTTCATGATCCAGTGGCTGAATTTTATAGTCAATAGCAGTGAGAAAAATCAGGCAACAATACTTTCGAAGCAGAGAAATTGAATCACCAGAGAGCATCGGGGCTGGGGGGGTGAGGGACGAAGAGAAAAATGGCGGAAATAAAATCCACATAATCACTGAAAAATAAGGCAACAAAAGAAGCTTTTTAGAAGGCAGAGGTTTAGGAGCAGGAGTTGAGTTGGAGTCAGAAACAGAAGGAGACTGTTGGAAGGAAAAGAGGCGTGGGAGGGAAGCGTTCTGGAGAAGCGGCTTCCAAGGCTCCAGGAAATGAATGGGTTATATTTTTCAGAAGAACCCCAAATTGCTCAATTACTCTCTGGAGTTAGTGCAAGATTAAATTAGAGACGTAAAGAGAAGGGAACACAGGAAAACAGCAAATGATTCCTCCATAATGGAGGTAAACATCCGCTTTCTTAAAAAAGAAAACTGAAAAGGAGAAATGGAAAAAACGAATACATAAAAGGAAGAAGTTTTGCTTCAAAGTATTCAGCAAATAAAATAATAAAATTGAATAAGGCCATAAAACCTTAATATTTATGAAGATAGTTGATTGAATCCGCGAGAAGATACTAGCAGACAGCAATTTAATGCTGAAGAAATTAGAATCATTTATTTGTTATTATACTGTTATATTCATTGGGCTTTATAGAGCTGGAATAAAGGGCACACTATGATTTTTGTTCTAATTAATTGAAATAACGATAGTAGATACTTTTTAATGAAGAACTAGGTTGATAAAGTAAAAGGAGAAACCTATATTCTCTATATTACTGTACATCAGGAATATCTGTTCATATCAGAAAAAAATGTAAGTGTTAAAGTAGTTTATCCGCAAGATCACATTGAATAATCTTAATTCAAAAGCCTACTTCTAAGCTGAAGAACACCGTCCCCTGAATAGTGGTTCGGAGGACAGACCCCGTTACCAGGCTAGTTGTCAAATTCTCTCATGTGATTCAACAATCTTAGACAAATTAGCTGTTATTCCCCGAGTCTGCTTCCTTGTTCTATGAGGCTGTCAATTATATTGGAATCATAAAATCAGGTGACTCCAACAGAAGGATAAATCGGGAGGCTGATAGAATAGGAGAGAATATTTTTATGGGCAAGAAGTCGCACCTTCACTCACACCTTCCACCAGGAGTTCGTGGCGTACATGTCAAGTCTGTCCTATGTCCTATGTCCTAGGTCTACAGACTTAAGCCAGACCACAGTCTACCAGGAGATTCTTCAATGAGAGTCAAGCAGAACAGGAAGCCTGGCAGAGAACTGGATCTTCTTGAGCTGTCCTGATTCTAACTAGAGTGGGACTCGGAGGGACTGTAGCACTGTGGGAGTCATGATGTGTTGTTATAAAAATAGAATAATAATTATGAGTAGTTGTCTTTTACCCCACTAGGTCCGTGCCATGGTGTCCCAGGCCATATGGCTCGTTGATCTGTTGTTGTAAAAATATAAAAATAAATCGGTAATGTTGGTCTTTTACCCCGCTAGGTCTGCACCGCGGTGCCCCAAGATATCTGCTAGGTATCTTGGCGGAAACACATCCTAGCCGCACACTTTCTTACACTCAAACCCTCACATAAAAGAACACACAACACAACAATCTTTGACCCAATTGGTAAGATATAATTGCCCACTTAAACATACAAAGCCCGGTACCATCCATCCCTTGAGAACATTAATAACAACCTGTAAATACACAGAGCAGAATCTTAACATCACCTGCCATTTTGTCCTGCCACGGCTTCTCTCCCTCTCTCCCTCCTGTCTCTTCTCTCCCTTCTGTCTCTCCCTCTTCCTTCAAACTTCTCTCCTGCCCATCCTTCCTTCTCCTCCAATGACAGGCCTCCTTCTATCCTGTACCTGCCCCTCACCAGTACTTTACAAATTCAATGGAGAGGTGGTTCTGGTGAAGTCACCTGAGTTCTGAGTCCCCGACTAGGCAGCTGTCCTTGGGGCAGTGGAATTAGCATCAAAATACAGTAACTTCAGGGCAAACCACAACAATGATGGGGTCAAAGTAGCAGACCCGGTGCACAGGACCCTGACAGTAGAGCAAGGTAATAAGTTAGTGTGGCCATATGAGGAAGAGAACTATTCAGGAAGGCACCCCTCAGGCCAAAGGATGATGTCACTCACAGTCTTCAGGAAAACACACTCATCAGGAGATGGAATAGATACTGAAAGTCCTAGCCTTTAGCCTAAGAGAGTCTGCGTTCAGTCGTAAGTACAAATCAAGGTATTATTCTCAATTTTTTCAAAAAAAGATTTATTTATAGTTTTAGGGGTATGTGTCTGCAAGTATGTATGCCCACCGTGCTCTAAGTCCTAGGCTTGATTCCTACCACTGCAACAATAAATTCAGCTCGGTCCTAAGCAAAACGACTGGTACTGGGTGCATCACACTGCCTGGTTCCAAACTGTACTGCTGAGTCAGGATTACAAAACCAGCGTGGTACTAGCACCAAAACAGACACCCAGACTTAGGAGGCAGAATACTGGGCCTCGAAATAAATCTATGTGGCCTTAACCATCCAATTTTTGATGAAATTTCCAAATATTTGTTAGTGAAAAGACAGATTCTTCAACAAATGGTTCCAGGTGTCGTTGCCTGCACCTACATGGCACCGAGAATCCGACAGGGCACCGAGAATCCGGCGAAAGCCTGCGGGATTAAAGAAACACACACACACACACACACACACACACACACACACACACACACACACACACACAGGTTATTCATGTTAAGCAAGAAAAGGAAGGGGCTCCTGTAGCTTTATTCACCAAATATATATCCCAAGTTGACCAGGTAGAAAAGGTCTGGGAAGCACAGTGGGAAACCCGGGTTAGAGACTTTGGTAACAAAAGACCAACTATGCGCCCTGAATTAACTAGGGAGAAATCCCGGAAGACCAGCCTAAATCTCAAAAACAAAAGACTGGAAATACAAGAGACAGGAATGAATTGACCATCGCCCAGGTGTGCCAGTACCGGGCCAGACTGATCCTTCGTTAGGAACAAAAGGCTTCCACATGAATCAGCAGGGCTCAGCAGGGATCAAACCCTGCAAGAGACCCAGAAGGGTCTGACCAGGGGGGTGAAACATTGCAGGGGACCCGGGAGGCTCTGACATCCAGGAAAACGAGATAACCACATGTAGAATAGTAAAACTACATTGCTCACTGTCATACACCCTGCATAAAAATCAGTTCGAAATGGATCAAAGACCTTAGTGTAAGAGCTGAGGTTCAAAAGCCAGGAGAGAAAAATATGGAGGAATCACTAGAAGACGCAGACACACGTAAGAGCTTTTCGGATAGAACTCCGAACATCTCAGGAAGCGATAACAAGAATTGACAAATGGGATTGGATACAACTAAATCACTCCGCACAGCAAAGGAACAAATCAGCAGACCTTCGACGCAGGCTGCAAAACAAACAAGAGAAAGTGTTGGCCAGTTCCTCATCAGACAGAAGATTAATATCTAGACTATGTAACCAATGCAAAAAATTAAGCACCCCCCCAATAAATCAATCAATAAGTAGGAAAGTGAATTGAGCAGACTCTTCTAAAAAGAAGTACAAATGGCCAACAAATACATAGGAAAGAAAGGTCAACATCCTTAGCCATCGGGAAACGCAAATCAAAATTACATTAAGGTTCCATTCCAGCCCAGTCAGGATGTTATTATCAAGGAAACAAATGTTAGGGAGACTGCAAAGAGAGAGAGGAGCCCTTACACATTGCTCATGAAAATGTAGATTAGTGCAGCCACTGAGGAAATCAGTAGAGAGGCTCCTCAAAGAACTAGAACCAGAAGTACATACCTGGTTCTACCAATCCTGAGTATATGGCAGATGGAATGTAATCTGTGTTCCTTCTACACAGAGATGACAGCACATCTGTTCTATCATTTCTGTATTTTCAAGAGCTAAATTGTGGGATCAGCCAGGATGCCCAAAATGGTGGTTTGGATAGGTATGGCCCCCATAGACTCATTTGTTTGAATGAGTTTGGCTCACAGGGAGCGGCACTGTTAGGAGGTGTGTAGGAGGTGTGGCCTTGTTGGAGGAAGTGTGTCATTGTCCAGGTAGGCTTTGAGGTCTCCTACATATGCTCTGCCTTCTGGTCAAGATGTAGAACTCTTGGCTCCTCCAGCACCACGTCTGCCTGGACGCTGCCATGCTTCCCGCTAAGGGAATGATGATAATGGACTGAACGTCTAAAAATGTAAGCCAGCTCACATTAAATGTCTGCCTTTGTACATCGCCGTGGTCATGGTGTCTCTTCACAGCAATGGCATCCATCGACACACAGGTGATGTTTGGAGCAATAAGCAATGGTGTCGGTCAGGAACCAATCAGATTCAGAGTTTACTGGTCTTCATTGCTTCTCCACTGGATGGACGTAGACAACCTCCTTGAGTGACAGAACCAGAAAGAAGTGACATGCTAGTAACTGAGTTGGGGGGTGAGGACAGAGATGGAAACAGATACTTTCTGGCTAGTCACTGGAAGGTCTTGCCTTTGACTGGGTCATCTGAGGTGCCTGAAAGTGCACCATAATCATTGCAAGACATCAATACGGTGGGAAGCATTTTGAGCCTGGTGCCCCCCCCCCAGCCTATAATTCTAACTACTGGGGAGGTGGAAGAAAGAAGATCATGTGGTCAGAGCCAACCCAGAGAACTTGTCTTGGGATAAAGAATTTAAAAAATGGCTGGGAGGTAACTTAGAGTGCCAGGTAGCATGCAGGAAGCCAGGCTTCGCTCCTCAGTACTGCAGACGCAAACTATCATGAAGGACAGTCCAAACACTGGCACCTGCAAAGGCATGTGCCTCCATATCCAACTTAAAAGCAATTATTAACCAGGTCCAAATCAAATATTAGAGCTAGAGATTCTCTTGAATTGGGGCGATGATGGAGACCCATCAATTGTTTCATCGTTGACCAGGTTTCCCGAGCTCCAGCTTAGCTTGGAATTTTTAGTGATTAACAATAACCTTTTCCTAGCTCTATGTTATATCCTTTATTCGACCTCTTACTGTATGGTTTTTCCCATTTTACGTTTCTTCCCGTTTACCTAATTTCAAAGCACACCATAAACGGCAACCATTCAAATATAACACTAGACTCCACTTGTTTATTATTTCTGTCCAGCCTTTTCTGGAAAGAGATGTGGGCTTTTGCTAGTCTCATTCTCTAAGCACTTTATATTTTGGAGTCAAGAAGGTGTTGTTTGAGAAGAATCTATCTTTAGCATTCTCTCTCTCTCTCTCTCTCTCTCTCTCTCTCTCTCTCTCTCTCTCTGCGCCTGTGTTATGTGCGTGTACATGTTTGTAGCCTGTGCAGGTGCTCCGTGCACATATGTGTGCATATGTGTAAAGGTCAGAGATCAAAATCAGGTGCCTTTTGCCTTAGTCTTCGAGACAAAGTCTCTAAGTGAACCTAGAGCTTATGAGTTCAGCTAGGCTGACTAGATTGTGAGCCTCAGGGTGGTCATCTCACCAACTTGCCCTGGAAGTGGCTCTTTACATGGGTTCTGGGGATCTGAACTTGGGTCCTCGTTCTTGTACAGCAAGCACTTTACTGATTGGGCCATATCGCTAGCCCCACACTTTCATTTTTTTGCAATTAATAGAGAAGTTTTGGCGGAGGAGAAACAAGTACCCAGTTCCGGAGTAAGAAGACAGAGTAGAAACCTAGACAAGAAAGAGTGGACAAATAGCTTGGTTTCTCCTTTGACACTGAAGGGGAAGTACAGGTCGTCAGCAGAGCAGGTGTGAAAGTCCTTCTGAGGGGCTGGTCTCAAGGTCTGAGTCCCCTGCCCAAGGGTGGCATCAGATCCGTGGAAGTTACCATGGACCTAGGTAATTATAATGTCCAGTGTAGTCAAAGCAGGCTATAAAATGCTGGAACTTCCAAATTGTTCTGCGCCTATGGCCACATAGGCTCGCTTTCTCTCTCTCTCTGTCTCTCTGTCTCTGTCTCTGTCTCTGTCTCTGTCTCTGTCTGTCTGTCTGTCTCTCTCTCTCTCCCCCTCTCCTTCTCTCCCTCTGTCTTTCTCCCTCTCTGTCTCCATCTCTCTGTCTCTCTGTCTCTCTCTGTCTCTGTCTCTCTCTCTCTTTCTCACTCTCTGTCTCCATCTCTCTGTCTCTCTCTCTCTGTGTCTCTCTGTCTCTCTGTCTCTGTCTGTGTGTGTGTGTGTGTGTGTGTGTGTGTGTATGTGTGTGTGTACACATGCCATGATATGTATATAGAGGTCAAAAGGCACCTTCTGTCTTCTACCCTGTGTGACCCAGGGGTCACACAGGTTGTCACGTATAGTGGCAGTGCCTTCACTGGCTGCTGACACATTTACTTCATCTTAACACTCAAGAGGGGGAAAATGACCAAGGATACGGTGCATTTGAAACTTCCACGCTAGCATGCTGCCCACCTAAACATAGTTTTCATTCTTACCCTTTGTTTTTCAGAATTACTGGCTCGCTTTCACCAAGTAAGAAATCCTCGAGTTAAGGATTAATCTTTCCCACGCATCATTTCTCTCATCCATTCTCATCAGCTAACACTGTTGTACAGTTTATCTATAAAACAATTATTATAAAATCTACGTGAAGGATTAGTGTTTGAAGGAGAGACAGTTCTTGGTAACTGAATAATGTGTTTGCAACAAATCGCTCTGAAAGACAATTGAACATAATTACTTATTATTAAGTCATTTGCAAGAAAAATAACACCAGGACACTTAAGTGGGTAAATAGAACATCTAATTTATGTCAGGGGATCATGCCACCCATATCTTTAGTGTGGAAGAACTTAGCAGGCATATTTCTGTAAAAGGAGAAAAAGCTATAGAACGTTTTAGTATTTTCTAGGGAATGGAATTTCTAACTGAAGACAGAGTTCCTCTGAGAAGCTGAGTCTTCTCCAGGTTTCTCCTATACTGATGGTGTCCACCTATGGGGCTGCCAGGCTTCTGTCTGAGGTGGTTATGACCTGATAAACCCAGATGTGAACAGTGGCCAACTCTTACCTCAGGGCCACTGTCTGACTGTAGGATTTTCTTCTGATTGAAGTGTAACTGAAGAACAGCCTTGCCAACTCTGGTCAGTCTTTGCTTCATCAACAGAATGTCTTCATTTTCCAAGGCCAGGACAGAGCAACTTACAAGTGAATCTGAACAAAGGAGGAACAAATATTTAAGAGAAAAATACAATGAAGACAAAAGTTGATTAGGATCTTATCATAAAATATAGAGATAAAGTTATAAAAATGACTATTTTTACATTAAAATATTTAAGCCATAATTGCATTGTCTTGCTCATCCTCAGGATGAGAGAGAAATTCATCTAGAACAACTTGGGAAGAGGATAATTTTTCCAATAAAGGGAGCTGAGAGCATGGGTTGACATTTTTCATATTTGAGTTTCCCAGCAACTGGGAGACTCATTTCTTTTCCTAAATATATTCAAGGATTTCTTCACATTTCACCAGGTCTTTTCTTAATCCTCTTATATTAAAATCACTCTTTCCCAAATATCTGAAATATAGAGAAATCCTTATCAAATTTCTCTTCTTCAATTGCCAGCTGGTCCAACCCTGTCAGGTCATTATCTGCCAGTGGTTTCCCTGGTCAGTGGGACAGTTTTGAACGTTCTTATCAAAGACTTATACCAAAGTCCTATATCTTCAACAAGATACAGAACCTTTCCTTATAATTGATTCTCATTGAGTTATAGAATATTTATAACCTCAAATGTTCACCAATTCTCAGAGAACCAGAGGTTATGATGCCAGAGGAACAGCTGTTGCAGTATGGATGGCATGCATGGGGTTACTCGGCTATAGGAGTTTTCCAGTATCTGATGTCTTCTGTAATGTTGTGGCAATAGGAACAATATGGTTCAATAATGAGAAGAGTTCTGTACAAGCAAGAAGTTGAGGGGAAGGTAGGTAGATGGGAAAGGATGTGGATCTAGTTGTTAGAAAAGAAATGGAGGGAGGGAGGAAGGGAGAGAGGGAGGGAGGGGCAGAGGGAAGAGGAATAGAGACAGTTCATGAGGTGGCTCAGCAGGCAAAAGCACTAACTCCACAAGCCTGAGGCTGAGTTTGATTATTAGAGCCCACAGTGGATGGTACTAACTAACTCTTGAAAGGTATCCTCTGACCTCAATGCATACCTATCATACACACACTTCACCTACCCAATAATGATCTTAAAGGAAAAAGTAAATGCCTTTATCCTACCATTTGAAAGGGGCTAGAGAGATGGCTCAGTGGTTAAGAGCACTGGCTGCTCTCCCAGAGGTCCTGAATTCAATTCCCAGCAACCATATGGTGGCTCATAACCATCTGTAATGGGAGCTGATGCCCTCTTTTGGTGTGTCTGAAGACAGCGACAGTGTATTCATATACATTAAATAAACAAGCCTTGAAAAGATTAGTTGAAAATTTCTAGTCTCTCTGTTATTGTTACTTTTCTCATTATCAAAGAACTGTATCAATATGGCAGAGCCTCCTCCCTGGAGCACCACAGAGAGGAGCGCTCTGTACGATGACAGGGTCTTTGGATTTCTTTGGCTTATATTGCCATTATTTTTACTTAATAGTCTTTCTTGTTATTTCCTACTGTGGTAACTTTATCAGAAGGTGCATTACTCAGTGGACTTTAAGGCCAAGGAAAGAATAAGCCTCTAGTTTAAAATGTTCAAAGTAAAAGTTTATTAATTGCTGGAGATCGACCTTTCTCTCTGGCTCATAACCATTGAGTAAAAGATGATTATGCATTTGTCAAGGATCTTGGATATGCAGCTTGGGAGGATATGGCATTATAGCCTATGGGTATAACTAGTGTCTTGTATACAGGCCTACATTCTCATTCATATATATATATATATATATATATATATATATATATATATATATACTGTGTCTATGTCCCCACAACTGAGATTATAGGCAAGCACAGTCGTAGGGTTTCTGTCACTGTGATAAATACAATAGCCAAAGGCAGCATGGGGAAGAAAGAGCTTATTTCGGCTCCTACACTTCTAGGTAGGAGTCCAAACCTGAGGGAAATCTGAGCAGGAACCTGGAGGCAGGAGCTGAAGCAGAGGCCAATTGCTCTGCATGGCTTGCTTAGCTTGCTTTCTTGTACAACTCAGGCCCACCTGTCCAAGTGTGACATCCCCCATCCCCAGTTGGCTGGGCCTGACCACATCAATCATTCATCAAGAAAATGCTCTACAAACTTGCCTGATAGCCAATCTTTTTGGGGGGAGTTGGAAATCCACAGTAATCCATGTGTATAATAAATTAATTTTTCTAAAGTGAATTAATGAAAATTAAATCATATTTAAATATTATTTTGAAATATATATACATATAAAATATGTATTTCTCAAAAGAATATGTCAATATATATGCTATATAAGATATATATATATTTGGTATGTATAAAAGAATATATAGTCTTTATAAATATTTGAAAGATATGAAGCATCTATCTCTTAAATATATACAACATATGTAATATATAATATATAAAATATAATATATATTTATAAATATAATACAATTACATTTCTATTATGTGGGACCAATCAAACCTGACTTTTTTATTGAATATTTTTAAATTTACATTTCAAATGTTATCTCTTTTCCCAGTTTCCCGTCCACAAACCCCCTATCCCCCACTCCTCCCCCTTCTATGAGGATGTTCCCCCTCCTCAACCATACACCCTTTCCCACCTCCCCTCCCTGACATTCTCAATTAAGATTCTTTCTTCCTGGATATGTCTGGGTTTGTGCCAAGTTGACAAAAACCAACCAACTCAAGCGTAGCCACACCGGGCTCTCAAGCTTCATGCTTAAAATTATGTTAATACTCCCTTCCCGTTCTATTCTGACTCTCCTCCCAACAAATCGCTATGCCTACAGAGGTTCATAAATGTAGTGATAGATTTCTTTTTTAAAGATTTATTTTTTTATGTGCACTGGTGTTCTGCCTGCACATCTGTGCGTGGATGCCAGATCTTCTGGAACTAGAGTTACAGACAGTTGTGGGCTGCCATGTGGGGTGCTGGGACTTGAACTTGGGTCCCCTGGAAGGGCAGGCAGTGCTTTTACCTGCTGAGCCACCTTTCTAGCCCCTATTCATAGATTTCTATGTATAATTGTATTTCTATGTATTTTCTATCTATATTTGAATATTCTATGTGTATTTAAGGGTCCCACAATAATTACTAGAGCAAAGCCTGCATACCACAAGGACTGCTTTAGCCGCAACTCTGGCTTCAGACTACAGTTTCTCTCATTCAGATTCCTATGCTCCCTTGAACAAGTCGCTTAATCTCTTTGTTATTCAGTGTCTTCTTGTACAAAATGGCAGTGACACTCCATGGGTTGTTCTGAAGATTAAATAAATCGATAATTTATTGATATAATTCCAGTGTCTGAATATTGTAATATGATGACCTTTGTCCTCCCTGCATAACATGCTACCCCTCACTGCCATGCTTAGAGTAGAGACTATGATAGCCACTATGGTAGCCAGGACAACTAATGAGCCAAATGATACAATGATGTCAGGACTGCGGTGCAAGTTCCTCGTCCTGGATTCAAGTTACACCTTCCTGCCCTCCTCCAGCTGCAAGTGATCTCGGGAGCTGCCGAGCTCATAGAAAGGGGAAAGTTGACTAACAGATGTGGCAGCTTTGATGTAGGCAGTGTCTATGAGGTCGTCATTCTTGCTGGGGTGGGACTTTGCAGTGATGCAGCTGTTTTGGGGTCTCCCATGCAAGTAACCTCATAGCCACCTGTGATCTAGAAGTCAGACCGATAAACTCATTGATTGATCAAGTTGGGCTTTGGTAGAACTCTATAAAGTCTGCTTTGTCACTTATGCCTTATTTGTGCCTTATTTCAGGTGAAGAAATACTCATTATCATTTTCATAATAAGAGTTAACAGCACTGACCCAAGGCAGGAACTCAGTAAATGTTATCCATGATTTCTCTAAGACAAATTCCTAAAGGCATAACTGCTAGTTCAAAGACAAGACTATTCATGAAAATGGATGGCACAAAACAAATTTTCTGAAAGTTTGGTCACACTTTTTAGCATATGCTTTCCTCATATCCTAAGGTGGTCTGTTCGTGTCAGTCAAATCAAAGAATGGGAAAGAAAAAGTAGTTCAGGAGTAAGCAGAGGTAAGAGACAGGTATGGTGGCTTCCATACTTCCAGTGCTCAGGAAACAGAGGGAGGGGGATTGCTACAACCCTGTCTTCACAGTCAGAAAGGGTTACATAGAAGACTGTTTCAAAGAAACAAAACAAAGATAAAGGCGAGAGAGAGAGAGAGAGAGAGAGAGAGAGAGAGAGAGAGAGAGAGAGAGGGAGGAGGATGGAGAAGTGAAGGAAGCAACTTGAATGCAGAAAGGGGGAGTGAAAGAGAGATAAAGAAGGTATGAATGAATATGAGAAATTGTTGTAAACAGTTCCTGTAGAAAGAAAGATGGTGTGGCTATATTCTTATTGCACACACAGAAACATACATTTCTGTATACAGAAAGCAATCCATCCACAAAGGGACACAGGAAATCTCTGGAAGGTATAAATGATCCTTACCTTGCAATATGGATTGACCAGTGGTGCCCCCTCTACCCCATGTCACCCAGCTTTCCCAAGTCAACCATCTACTGCAACATTTACCTGGGATCTAATGACTGGAAGAAAATTTAAACAACCCCAAGACAAAATACTGCCCTGATAATCTTATTTTCTGCCTTTCGAGGGCTAAGTACAATTTCAGGAAAAGTATTAATCAAGATAATTTTTCACAACATATCTAGGTGTGGAATTTCTTGAGATCATGAAAATTTTGTTTTCTCAAAGGAACAGTCCTGGAATAAAGAACTGTATTCTCAAAAGGAACTGTCCGGGCTATTGTGGACTAAAGAAACTGTAGCCAAGGGTCTTAGCCACAGTGAAAATCACAGATAGATACTGCCAGTGTGTGGGGTTTTAAATGGTAATGTCTGTAAAAGTTATGAGTCTTTAATTATGTAGCAGTGAGTGATGCACACGCTCAATACAATTGGTGCCAAAATGCAACATGATTTATATGCACACATACATAAACATTGTAAGAAATATATGGCATATAAATATTGCATATATATATATATATCCATTTCTTTATTTTGTTGTGCAGAATCCATTCTCAGCCTACTCCAGTACTCATATCCTTATGTGTGTGTACGATATGCCACTGGGATGAATTCCAGACATTCTAAAACAACAGTACCATCGGGCAGGATGTGCAGAAGTTAATTTCCACCACTTGAAAAGATCTTGGGCAACAATGATCTCAATCTCTTATCCCCTTCCACAAAGTCTTGGTTGAACAAAGCACTCTACCTTATGTAAATGGACACCATATGCTACCAGGCTGTGCTGTAAAACGTGTCACGGGATTATGGAAAATATTCAAGCCCTGACAATTCCCTCTTCTCAGTTCTACTTTTCCTAATGCAGAGCAGATGGTTCTGTTGTGGGGCTGTACTGCTCTGATGTCTTTTACTGACAGGGCCTTGATATGTAGCCAGGGTTGACATTGAACTTGAAATCTACCTGCTTTGGATTTCTGGGGGCTGAGATTATTGGAAGTCTCACCACACTCAACTCTGTTATAATTCTTGCTCTAATAAGTGAATGCCCCCTACTGCAAAACCTATTACTGTAGGCTCAAGTCGAAGATGTCTGGACCATTTCCAGATCATCACCTACTCCTTACACCCTGAAGCATGGGTAGAGGGAACATTTAATGGCAACACTACCTCTCTTTAATTCTGAGAATTATGTGTTTCTCCCCTTATCTTTACATCCTGTCTGGATCACTGCCAACCCCAGATCTGTAGGCCAAGAGTACAAATATTAGGTATGTCATCCCATCATATCACTGAGTCCTGTCTGCAATACACCACCATCATGATGCCTTGGGTGAGACCCAAGCAATGCGGTTTGTCAACCAGACCACACGATCCTAACCACGTGCGGCTGGATGGTCCTGACGCAATCCCTGATGTTGCCTCAGACCACATTTATGGCCCTAGTGCCACTAATCTGCTGCCAGCGGCACATGCCTGATCAGTGTCAATGTCCCCAAATGGTCAAGTGGTCAATGTCTCCTTGTCCCACTCACAGGATGTACCCATGCAAAGTTAACACATCAATGTTAATAAAGAAAATATGGTTAGTGCTTATAGATGGTCCTCTTTGTTAAGACTCAGGTAGAAATTCTTGGGTGCCAGGGGACAGACTTGAGAGACTGGCACAGAATTGTATTTTAAATAGTTTTCTCTCATTGAGCATGAAGGTGTCGTGCCCGTGTCAAGATAATGGTGCTTACTTTCTTCTTCCCTTCAGACGGATCACTGCCTAGAAAGTTTTTCTGCAAACAGATAATTATCTACCTCTGCCCCGCTGCCTGCAGGCCAGTGTTGGCCATAGCTCTAGCTGAGGGGAGTCCTTCCGGACATCCTGTTTCAGACTTAAAATGGGATCACAAAGTCCTGATATGGGGAGTTCCAGGCCAGGGGATGAAAAAGTAGAGGGAAGAAGGTGCTTAAATTAGCCCCTATCAACAAGAATGCCCTTGGGAGGGAATAGGGAGGCAAAGTTCAGAACAGAGGCAGAAGGAACACCCATTCAGAGCCTGCCCCACACGTGGCCCATACATATACAGCCACCAAACTAGATAAGACGGATGAAGCAAAGAAGTGCAAGCTGACAGGAACTGGATGTAGATCCCTCCTGAGAGACACACCCAGAATACAGCAAATACAGAGGCGAATGCCAGCAGCAAACCACTGAACTGAGAGCAGGACCCCCGTTGAAGGAATCAGAGAAAGGACTGAAAGAGCTTGAAGGGGCTTGAGACCCCATATGAGCAACAATGCCAACCAACCAGAGCTTCCAGGGACTAAGCCACTACCTAAAGACTATACATGGACTGACCCTGGACTCTGACCTCATAGGTAGCAATGCATAGCCTAGTAAGAGCACCAGTGGAAGGGGAAGCTCTTGGTCCTGCCAAGACTGAACCCCCAGTGAACGTGATTGTTGGGGAGAGGGCGGCAATGGGGGGGATGGGAAGGGGAAGCCCATATAGAAGGGGAGGGGGAGGGGTTAAGGGGATGTTGGCCCGGAAACCAGGAAGGGGGATAACAATTGAAATGTAAATAAGAAATACTCAAGTTAATAAAGATGGAAAAAAAATTAGCCCCTATCTTCAACAGCCCCCACACCGACTCTGAAGAAACTAAATTCACCCTCTCGGTCTCATGAAGTGAGCACACATTTGTACTTTCAAAGTGTTTCTAAATGGCTCTTGATTCAACTTCGTTTTCCTCAAGTTTATATTATAGTTATTGGTTAGGTATGACATAGTTGCAGATAATCTTTCTGATCTATTTTAGGGAGATTAATTTATGGAGCTCTATAAGAAGTTAAAAACCTCTCTATGGATCTTAGAAAGATCTAGATGGAATTTAAATTCTGAGGAAAACAGTCACACCTGTATGTCATACTTACATGCATATCACGTATGTAACAACTCACCCTTATATACCATAATCACATAAATACCACCTATGTAGTAATTCATATTTATATATACCATAACCACGTGAATGCCACATGTAGAATAATTTGTGTTTATATGCCATATAGATATGTACATCGTGTAACAGTTTATATACCACACTAACACACACTGCATATATGACAACTTATACCTATGTATCACACATATGCATGTACCAGGCATGTGACTATTATAAAATGTGCAGTGTATCCTATAGAGACCATTCTTAGGGTTTAGGGTGCTTCTAATCATACTCTTTAATTCTTTTCCCCAGACTTTCTTTTTATTTTATGTGTATGAATGCTTGCCTGAATGTATACGTCTGTCTATCTTGTGTGAACAGTGCCCCATAGAGGCCAGAGAGAGTGCTGGATCCCTTGGAACTGGAGTTACAAACAGGTCTAAGCCACCACACCTAGGACCTAGGGCTCGTACGGAAGTGCCCCCACCAATGGAACCCAAGTCCTCTGGAGAAGCAACTAGAGCTCTGACCACTGAGCCATCTCTCCAGCCCTGCACTGCACTCGTGATCCTCTCTGGGTTCTAACCAATTTGATGTGCGGACAAGAGGTAGAAAGGATGCAAGAGAGTAGAGGAGTCGGGAGGGATGACTCCGCCTCCTTCTCCTCCCCTAAGCATGGCTGGTTTCTTCTAACAGACACAGGCAGTGGTACTGGGGAATCTGAAGTGGCTCACCCGTGGGAGGGTAGAATGGGGAGGAGTTAGATGGGGGCTCCACCTCTGTACCGGCTCTGCTCAGAGCCTGTTGGATTATCCCGTCTTCCAGCCATGACAACCCACGCCTTCCTCCAGAGGAAGAACAGGGGGAAGGAACTAAAAAGCTTCCCATTCGATACTGCCTGAGATGGTGGACATAAAGGGAAAGAAGATAGAGGTATTAGAAAGAACTCAAGGAAAGAAAACCGTATCTTTGTATCTAATCAAGCCATGGGGCAAGACTTGTTTTTAATATTTTACGTAAATTACTAGAAAGTTTAGGTAAACAAAAAAATT
Source organism: Rattus rattus (assembly GCF_011064425.1). Lineage (NCBI taxonomy): Eukaryota > Metazoa > Chordata > Mammalia > Rodentia > Muridae > Rattus > Rattus rattus. The sequence continues at coordinate 228,481,741 of NC_046155.1, read as the reverse complement.
ATTTTTAGAGCAACTGTAGCATAATAGAGCCCATCTTAATTTTTCATTCTATCTATATTTCGAACTAGTATATTTTAGATTTGGCTCTTTTAATTTAAAATTCTGTGTAGGATATTATGCACCTAATGTATACAAAAGCACACATAGGTACACCTAGGCACAGATATAATAATGTAAGGAAAATAACAAAGACACTTCTGGCAAGCAAAATGAAAAGCGTCATGGTTTCTGTCCTTTAGTTTATCTGTTTTCTGCATAAGCTTCCAAATCGCACATTTTGTGTGTGCCTCTGTGTGGGTGTGTTGTGCACACTTGAGTGTGTGTGTGTGTGTGTGTGTGTGTGTGTGTGTGTGTGTGTGAGGGTATTCTGACTTAATAACTGAAAGCAGGAAAAAAAGAAAGTTAAACCGTCCGTCTCTGTCCTGGGGAAACCTTGGAGTTGGATGAAGGGCTGGCAGGGTAGGAGGGTTAGTGCCAGCAAGATTAAGCAAGAAGAGGCGCCTTATGTGTAGATCATGAGAGGATAGCCTTGGTCACATGTCACTGTAAGACACATGGAAGTCCATTCCAAGCTGTGAAGGACATTAAATCAAATAGGTGCTGACAACCGGAGTCGCTGGGCTGTTGACATTCTAGGATGTTTACAAGTTGGGTTTTCCCAGACAGTGCAGCTTACCCCAGATCCTCTTCCACGGCACTAGTTTATGTCGGTTTTTTTTTATTTTTCCCTATTAAAGACTTCTTTTTTCAAAATCAGAGAGAAGATTGGGGAAGTGCCAGTCGGGGTACAACCCTGTAGTTATGAGGGATGAGCTCGAGAGATCAACTGTATAACCTCAGGACTATATATTTTTAAATTGTAAACTTGAAAATGGATGTGAGTGAGGGTGGTAATCGGGGGAGGATGGGAAGGGGAACACCCATATAGAAGGGGAGGGGGAGGGGTTAGGGGGATGTTGGCACGGAAACCGGGAAAGGGAATAACAATCGAAATGTAAATAAGAAATACCCAATTTAATAAAGATGAAAAAAATTGATGTGAGATTTTTAAGTCTTTTTTTTTTTTTTAAAAGATTTTATTTATTTATTTTATGTATGTAAATACACTGTGGCTGTCTTCAGACACACCAGAAGAGGGCATTGGATCCCATTACAGATGGTTGGGAGCCACCATGTGGTTGCTGGGAATTGAACTCAGGACCTCTGGAAGGGCAGTCAGTGCTCTTAACCGCTGAGCCATCTCTCCAGCGAGATTTTTAAGTCTTACACACACTCTGAAGCATGGGTGGAGGGATCGTTGAACGGCAACACGACTTCTCTTCAGCTCTGAGGATTGCGTGTTTCTCCTTTTATCTTTACATCCTGTCCCGATCGCTGCCAGTTTGGAACCAGATCTGTATACCCTGAAAAGTGTGTCTGTGACACAGCTTCAGGTTGGCTGTAAATTGTCCCCAACAAGCCCATGTGTTCAAACACTTGGCGTCCACCCTGGTGTCACTGCTTTGGAAAGGTGTGGAGCTTGTAGAAGCTGGAGCTCTGCTGGAGGAAAAGCAGGCCACTGGTGATAAGCTGTGAGGCTTGACAGCCTGGTCCCACTTCCTGTTCAGTTTGTGCTTCTTCACTGGGAACACAGTGTGACCAGCTGCCCGGCATTCTCCATGCCATGCCTTTGCAGCCATGATGGACCGAGATGTCCTAGCGGTGGCTCACAACCATCTACACTGGGATCTGATGCCCTCTTCTGGCACGCAGGTGTACGTGCAGATAGAGCACTCGTACACATAAAATAAATGAATACATCTTAATAAAAACATCCTGACCGGGGTTGGGGATTTAGCTCAGTGGTAGAGCACTTGCCTAGGAAGCGCAAGGCCCTGGGTTCAGTCCCCAGCTCCGAAAAAAAGAACAAAACAAAAAAAAAAAAACCAAAAAACAAAAACAAAAACCATCCTGACCATCAGCCAGTTAAGATGCAGAGGGTTTGTTTCTAGCTGACAGTTCCAGGTTACATAGAATTTTGACTTGCCAGTTTAAAAGGTGGGAGACGACAGGGACTGGGGCTCATCGATAGAGCGTTTGTTCAGCAGGCATCAAGCCCCAGGTTCTGACCCTGACATCTTCTGATCCCAGCACTCTAGATGCAAGAGCAGTAAGTTTTCAAGATCTAGATATGAGTTTGCCTCCAGATTTGACACAGAAGAACTTATCTCAAAAAAAAAATATGGAGGAAGATGGGTTCAGAAGACCTTATATTTTCCACTCAAAAGTACATTTCCACTATACAACGTAAAATGCACAGAGCTGAGATAAAATTTCCCCCCAATTCCAAGTACAACCTCTGTTGTTGTAAAAATATAAAAAATAAAAAATGTATTGTTGTCTTTTACCCCCCTAGGTCCCCACCGCGGTGCCCCTAGATATCTTGGCGGAAACACATCCCAACTCTGCGGCGGCCCAGTGTCTCTTGCCGCCACACACTTTCCTACACTCAAACCATCACATAAAGGAACACACAACACAATAACCTTTGACCCAACTGATAAGATATAATTGCCCACTTAAACATACAAAGCCCGGTACCATCCATCCCTTAGGAACATTCATAACAACCTGTAAATACACAGAGCAGAATCTTAACATCACCTGCTGTCGCGCCCAACCTCGACCGGCAAGGAAGACACGACGACCAATTAGCCGGAAGATCTTCTTCAAACAGCTTTTACTCAGGAACCTTGATACAATCTTTCTGACCCCGAAAATCCCTGCACCACACTTAAGTAGCTAGCACTAGCCAATCCTAGCAAGCCACGGGGGACAGCGGATAGGTTGTACTACACGGAAGCTTACCAGGCCAAGCAGGAACAGCCAAATAAGGGCTTTGTTTTTTCAATGACTTGTTTTGCTCATTGAGCGAAGACGGAAACCGGACCTGCCCTCACAAGGAGCGGAAGGCGAAACTGCACCATCCCCGGGCGCAGGGACCCCAGCCCTCTACAGTTCCCCCTTTTTGTTTTATTGGCACCCAGGCTACACTGGCATATACTGAGCGCCAACCCCCCTGTCTTAGGATCGCCCTTTGTGTACCCGCCATAGGATTACCTTGTCGCCCTCAAGGCTCCATGTCTTAGGTGAGAAGGAAGTTGCCCGTCACTGAGTAGGGTCACCGATATGCTCAGGGACGATGGAATATGCCAGGGGGGAACAAGGGCCCAGTAAAAAGTAAGGGTGGCTATATATCTTATATGACTGTGAGCCACGCCTGGGGGACTGTCCTGCCTCAATGACTGCAAATGCCTGCACGACCATGGCCGCATGCCGCCTCTGCACGAACCTCATCCTGCACAAACACCACAGGCTCACTAGGGAGACCAGCAGCAAGAGTCCAGCTAGGGCTCCCATACCCGCCCACTCCCTAGATGATTCACAGCAGCAGCAATCCAAGATGACAATCCCGGCCAGTCCAGCATCCGCATGACGTGGAATTCACGGTCACGATGGCTACGTAGCTGATGCTTTAAAAATTCAATTCTCCAGTCCAATTACCCAAAAGATAACTTAACAACTGTTTAGACAAATTAACGGAGTGGGCTTAATGGTCATGACGTATCGGCATGGGTCTCGGGAACATCGATAGTATCCCCCACCGGGGCTCTGTTTGGACTAGCACTTGGGTCACCCCGAGAGAAGTGTCAGCAACAGCAGGATCTTCATTCTTGTTGCACCTCCTGGTCAATCTTTCAGGGACCCACAACGGATCTTGCCGGTCCTGAGGAAACACACAAACAGACCCTCTCGCCCACGCCAGAACGGGATCTGGCCCATGCCATAAGCCAGTGATCACATCTTTCCATTTCGGTGATAGCCTTTCAACGTGCCTGCCCGGACGTTGATGTCGGTCAGCGCAGAAAGGCCATCATCATCCAAAATTAAAAATTGAGAGTAAAAGGGCCAAGGATATCTGTTCCTTGGGGTTCTACCATGGCCTATTCCCCTTTTTGTTTAATTAGGCATTCCTTTAATGTACGATGAGCTCGCTCAACAATACCTTGTCCTTGGGGATTATAAGGCAGGCCATGGCTCAACTGTACATCCATCTGTTTACAAAAAAGGATTTGAAAGATTGGGCAGTGTATGCTGGACCATTATCAGTTTTTAAGTGTTGAGGTTTTCCCCTAAGCAGCCCAGGCTTCTAGGCAGTGTCCAATAACATTGCGTGCCTTTTCCCCACTCATAGGAGTAGCATGAATGGCACCTGAACAAGTATCCACAGAAACATGAATGTATTTTAGAGTCCCAAATCCAGATATGTGAGTTACATCCATTTGCCAAATCTTTAGGGGTAGGAGGCCCCTAGGATTAACTCCTACACTAGGGGGATGGTGAAAAGTGATACACTGTTGACATCCTAAAACTATCTGTCGAGCATCTGCTCGAGACAGATGAAACTTCTGCTGTAAGGTTTTGGTAGGCACATGAAATTGTTGATGAAATTGTCGGGCTTGATCCAATGATGAGTTTAAGAAGATAAACTCCATTCGGGTACATCTATCCACAAGATCATTTCCCTCACTGAGAGGACCAGGCAAACCTGTATGAGCTCTAATATGTTGGACAAAAAACTTATAACCTCTTTCCCAAATCAATTCCTGAAGTTCCCTTAGCAGCTGGCATACCGTGCTGCTAATTTTAATAGGGCCAGCCACTTCTAACATCTTAACTGCATTAACAACATATGACGAATCAGAGAGCAAATTAAAGGCAAAAAGAACAATTTTTAAACACTTCTAGCACAATCTTGAGTTCAATAACTTGTGGAGAGCCGGGTTGATATTGACACAAAATTGGCTCTTGATGGTCGATCATATAGGCTCCACAGCCATTTTTGGATCCATCTGTAAAATGTTTGGCGCCCCTGTATAGGAACACTGGAGGTAACCTTAGGAAAGATCACGGATGTTCCTTTAAAGAAGGATAGCAGAGGGTGTTTTGGATAATGATTATCTATCTCTCCATGGAATCCACAGCGTAATATAGCCCAATCATCCACAGTGCCACACAAGATCTTGGTCTGCTGACCTGTATAGGGCACTATGATCGAGGTTGGGGAAACACCAAAATATTGTATGCACTGTTGGATCCCATTCAGGGCTAATCGTGCAACTGCTGTAGGATAATACTCTACCGATCTAGCTGGAGAAGCTCTGGGATAAACCCAAAGCAAAGGGCCATCTTGCCACAACAATCCTGTGGGCTGCATGTAGGTGGCTAGAATGCATAGCACAATGTCTGCACCTTCCTCCCATCGATGCAACATTGCGCCTTGTAATCCTTTTTCAACCTTCTTTAAGGCCTCCCTTGCTTCATTTGTCAATTGTCTAGGAGAATCCAAGGCCGAATTCCCAACTAAGGTATTATACAGTGGCTTTAATTCATAATTTGGTAATTTTAAATAACATCTAACCCAATTAATATCTCCCAATAATTTTTGAAAATCATTAAGAGTCTTAAGATTATCCTTCCTTAATTCAACCTTTTGGGGGATAATGATATAAGGGCTTACTTTTGCTCCTAAATAATTTATAAGATCACCCTTTTGTACCTTTTCAGGGGCAATAATCAATCCTTTACCTTCTAGTAATTTAATTAAATTTCCATATGCTAAATCTAAAATCTCTTCATTCTTCGTAGTTAAAAGGATATCATCCATAAAATGGACGATCTCAGTGCGGGAAACTTTGTCTTAATGGGGATATGCTTGCCCACAAACAGTTGACACATAGTAGGGCTATTAATATACCCTGTGGTAAAACCACCCACTCATATCTTTGATCAGGTCCTTCATGATTGCATGATGGAACAGTAAAAGCAAATCTTTCACTATCCCTTGACAAAGAGGTATGGAGAAAAAGCAATCTTTTTATATCAATCACTACAACAGGCCAACAGGCTGGCAGAGAGGATAAAAGAGGGAAGCCCGCGTTGCACTGGGCCCATAATTTGCATCTGCTGATTAATAACTCAGAAATCATGCAACAGTCTCCATTTTCCTGACTTTTTTTAACCACAAATATTGGGGTATTCCAAGGTGACACTGATGGTTTTATATGCTTCATAGCCAGCTGTTCATCTACCAGGGCTTTAACTGCTGCAAGCTTCTCAGAGGAAAGTGGCCACTGAGGAATCCACACCGATCCTCTGTCTTCCAGGTAATGGGAATGCCTTCCTCAGCGGCCCCTAGGAAAACCCAGGTTCTGATTCCTTTCTCTGTTGGGCAGTTATAGGGCTAATCCTACCCTATTCCTTTACCAGGAAAATAACCCATATTTTTCATAATCTTTTGTGAAGTATCAGAATATTCATTGGTCAATTTGAAACCCATTTCTTTCAGCAAATCTCTCCCCAAAGGGAAATGGGTAGATCCAACACATAGGGTTGCATAACTCCTGAATGCCCTTCCTGATCTCTCAACTCAGGTGTCTTGCACTCATATCAGGAGCTCTTGCATAACCGAGACCTTGCAATGTTTGAGATGAGGCCTGTACTGGCCATCCAGAGGGCCACTTTTTTGAGCTATTATACTTCTATCGGCCCTGTATCCAACAATCCTAGGATCTTTTTTTCCATCTACCCTTAGCTCCATTACTGGGCGTTGGTCTAGACCTGGCTAAAATGTAAGGTCGGAGCCTGTAGAACCAAACCCTCTCCCTCTCTCTCTCTAGACTGGGCTGCAAACCCTTCATGAAGGCTAGGTAAAAGTAATAGTTGGGCTACTCTGTCCCCAGGGGAAATGGCAGTAATCCCTTTTGGTGATTCTACCATGATCTTGACTACCCCGGTATAATCTGGGTCAATAACTCCTGGATGGACATGCAGTCCCTTTAAAGCTGTAGATGATCTCCCTATAAGTAATCCTACTGTGCCAGGCTCAAGAGGTCCTTTAAAATCAGTTTCTATCAACTGGACCCCCATCCGAGGAGTTAGTACGAGTCTGGTGGTGGGAGCGGAGATCCAGTCCCATGGAGCCCTTAGTGGTTCTCCTGGCCCTCGGATGGCGAAGAGACGGCCATCTCTCGTGACTCTGTTCTACATCCTGATTCTCGACTGCCCCATATATTTGTGGGCCCTGGGGTCTTGGGCCCCGCTGTCCGTTTTTTGGACATGCTCCACCAAAACCTGAGCTAAGAGGCTGCCCATTGATGTCTTTTACCGAGCGGCACTCATTAGCCCAATGGTTCCCCTTTTTGCACTTGGGGCACAGCCCTGGTTGCCTTGGGCGTTGACCACTTCCTGTACTGACTAGATTTCTCCTTTCTGGACATTGCCTTTTTAGGTGACCCTGTTTACCACACTTAAAACACACTCCTGAGCTTCTTTCTTTTCTCTGCGTCATCTGCAGAACCGCAGCTGCAAGTCCAGCATTAGTCAAAGGTCCCCCTATTTCTCTACAGACCTTCATCCAAGCCTCAAGTCCCTTGTTCTTGTAAGGAGTGATAGCCTCGACATTCCTTTGTGCACTGTTCATATACCAACTGTTTAATCAGGGGCATAGCATTATCGTGGTCTCCAAAGACTCTCCCCGCTGCTTCCACTAATCGGGCTACAAAGTCAGAGAATGGCTCCATAGGTCCCTGAAGGATCTTGGTGAGGTTTCCACTCACTTCTCCCTTATTAGGTAAGGATTTCCATGCCTTTGTTGCAACTTCATTAATCTGCTGGTAAACCTGTCCTGGATACCCTGTCTGAGCATTGGCAAAGCGTCCCTGACCCAGCAGCATATCTCTATCCCAGGCAGCCTGGCCTCCCCCTGCTGCCAAGTTAGCGGCAGCCTGTTCATTAGCAAACTCTATAAGAAAAGCTTTCCAGTCCAAATACTGTCCCGGACTAAGACAGGCCCGAGCAAGGTTAGTCCAATCACTAGGAGTCATGCAAAATCTGTGTAAGGCCTCAATCTGAGCTATGGTAAACGAGGCCGTAATACCATATGTCCTAACTGATTCCGCCAGGGACTTGATCACCTTAAAGTCTAAAGGCTCATGATACCTTTGTTGATTAGCATCCACATAAACAGGATAGGCCATGTGTAGTTCTGTGCGGACTGCCTTCCACACTTCTGGGCAGAAGGTATGCCCTGGCTTCTACTCCCTCCTTCTACAGGATTAAATGGAGGAGGAGCAGATGGGTGTCAGCCCAGGGGGTTCACCCTCCATTTTACACTTACTTCCCCATCCCCATGCTTTGCCTTTTAAAGTCTGTCTTTTCACTTGTCCTATTAATTCCTGTAACTCATCCTCAGTATCCGTCCCCTCCGCCTCTCTGTCTGTATCTGATCTTTCCGTATCTGTTTCTTCCGTACTTCCTTGCTTTTCCGATCTTCCTTCCTGGAGCATTTCAAGGGCTGCACGTCCCTTTTCTAACCCTTCCTGACAGCACCTCTGATCCTCCAAGCACCAACGCACTAGACGCCAAACTTGGCGAACTCCTGGTTTTAAGGTTCCTTGGGACCGTGCAAAGTCTAAGTCTTCACCTAGCTTGTCCCAACAAGCAACAGAAAGATTACCTGAGACTGTGAACCAGGGTGCAATGGCTTTACATTCACTCAGAAACCTCTATGGTGCTCCTTTTATCTTTAACCTTCTTGATTCAAACAGCTCCTGAAGAGCCAGAAAAATCGGGTGGGATTGTGAATTCCATCCCAGCAATAGGTAAAAATGATTCCCAAATTAAAAAGAGGTTTAGAAGCAGCCACAAAATAAGGAAGATGAAAAAAAGTCCATCAACTACAAGGCTGCCTATTTCTACCTTCAGTTCACTACTACCTGAACTTTACCTTCAGTTCGATACTACCTTGAACTTTACCTTCGGTTCGCCATTGCTAATCTTTTACCTTCGGGTTCGCATTACTACTAACTTTCTTGTTTACTACCCTGAACCTTTATAGCCGCTTAGTTTCCTCATGCGGTCCTCATCGTCCCAACTTACCTTGGGAACTTTTCCAGCGCTGCCCTGACTGTGAGAAGTTCTGATCTTCTTCCCCTGATGTTCTGATCTCCTTCCCCACGGTTGCCACCACTTGTCGCGCCCAACCTCGACCGGGGCAAGGAAGACACGACCACCAGCTTAAGATCTTCTTCAAACAGCTTTACTCAGGAACCTTGATACAATCTTTCTGACCCCGAAAATCCCTGCACCACACTTAAGTAGCTAGCACTAGCCAATCCTAGCAAGCCACGTGGGGACAAAGCGGATAGGTTGTACTACACGGAAGCGACCAGGCCAAGCAGGAACAGCCAAATAAGGGCTTGTTTTTCTCAATGACTTGTTTTGCTCATTGAGCGGAAGACGGAAACCGGACCTGCCCTCACAAGGAGCGGAAGGCGGAAACCGGCACCATCCCCGGGGCGCAGGACCCCGCAGCCCTCTACAACCTGCCATGGCTTCTCACCCTCTCCTCTCCTGTCTCTTCCTTTCTCTTCTCATCTCCTCCTCTTCCTTCAAACTTCTCTCCCGCCCATCCTTCCTTCTCCTCCAATGACAGGCCTCCTTCTATCCTGTACCTGCCCCTCACCTGTACTTTACAAATTCAATGGGGAGAAGGTTCTGGTGAAGTCACCAGAGTTCTGAGTCCTTGACTAGGCAGCTGTCCTTGGGGCAGTGGAATTAGCATCAAAATACAGGTAACTTCAGGGCAAACCACAACAAACCTCCAGCCGCTGATATTTTGATAAGGTTATTTAGACAAGGACACTGTCTGCCTCCCTGAGCTGTAGGCCATCGGCCCCTTAGTCAGCAGTGGTGAGATGGACAGTGAGTTCACAGACCTGAAGAGGTAGCTCGGTGCTCAGCTGTAGATTCCATCAGCAAGGAACACATCGGTAGGGAGAGAAGGGGCCCCAGGTGACTCAAGGCCTGAGCTCATTTGATGTGTGCTGTTGACATGTGCATGGCCATGTTAAGAAGCCCAGAGTTTAGATCCATGGGGGAAGGGCAGAGCCTTCCTCCAGAGACCATGCATGCGTGTTGACAGTATGAGCAGAAAATGTCTACCATCACTATCTTCTTCCCCTAGCCAGTACTTACACTGGAAATCCTCCCCTACGGAGACCTTACTTGCAGAGATTAGCTAAACCTGCCTCCTTGTTCAGTTGTACATATTAAGCCTATCTCTCTGTTCAGGTCCTACATGACAAACACTTGCAGGTTCTAGGATGCTGCTGGGGTTTCTCTTGCATAGAACACAACACTGTCCACCCATCCAAGCTCTCTGTCCATGTGTCTGTCTATGTTTTCTTTATCCTGTCAGCACACATCTTTATTTAAGAGGACTGTATAGCTGTACCAGGGTCAAAGGCCAGGCGATTTTCTCTGACTAGAACCCTCCAGTAACACTGTGCCCTTAGCCTACAATGCTACTATGATGGAGTCCTCTTGGTTGACATTTCCATGGCTAGGATTTAACAGAGTTCAGCAGGAACGTTCATCAGTGCATATGTGCACTGTGAGTTAAGGTGCCTCCATGGAGGTCAAAGGACAACTTTTGGGAGCTGGTCTCACCTTCCATGTTGTTGGAAGCAGGCTCTCTTTTATTTTTTGCGCTGCCCTACATGCTGTAGTCTAGCTAGGCCACAGGCTTCTAGGCAGTTTTCTAATCCATCTCGCCACAAGAGAACTGGGAACAGATGTGCACCACGACACCTAGTTTTGTTTTGTTTTGTTTTTAAAGCAAACTTGGTGTACGAGGTTTCATGAAGCAGCCTTCACCTGCTGAGCCATCTCCCCAGCCTTGACCAGTAAAATTTCTATTTATCATTTCTTTTTAACTCACTCTGTTCAGTGGTGGACAAGGAGAGCTAAAGAAAGGATTGCCATTCTTAATATGGTGGCTCAGCCACCCTCCACTAACACACATCTCTGGCTAAGTAGGAGCCCTCTCTAAGTGTTTGATCTATACAAATTCAGCCCCACAGTCACTATAGGTGCCAGGAAACAGGGCCCACTAAGCCCTGTGCAAATCCTCCTTTATTTCAAGAGTGTCAAATGATCACTGAAGGTAAACTTTTCTTAGAGGTTGACAAAGCAGTTCCCTTCTATTAGTTGCTGATAGGGAAAAAAAAATAATCACTTGTGTTCTAATTTACAGTCATCTCGCTTTTAAAAATAACTTCAAAATAGGGAGTTGCTAAGAGCACATTGAGACACCATTGAGAAAATAAAAGTCGGTAAATGGAGCTTTGTTTTCATCCAGGAGACTTCACCTTATGAACTCATTCTGTAGGAAAGGTAATAACATAATGATATCAGATGTAAGCTGCAAAATTGGTTGAGTGAGTCAGGCTATAAATGACATTCTGGGGCTTCTGGGAGCCTCTGTAGCTGGATTCTTTTATATTATCCAGAGCCCTGATAAGATACACTATTCGTCTTTATTTTCTTTATTCTGTAATTTTTTTTTTTAAGTCTGAATTATCTTGTCGTGTAGTGAAGTACCAGGTGTCCTTGTGTCCTTGTGTCCTTGTGTGCTTGAAATGATGCAAAGTAGTTTGTCACCTGGGTGGCTATTGGAAGACTCACATGGTCGTGGCAGGAAAAGATGCTGTCTATGGTGGCACGAAAACCCTACGAAAATACAGAGGCCTAAGCCATCAGCCGCACACGACTGAGCTGCCATCACAGCTGTCACGAGTCTCCTCATTGCATTGCTACTCCGTATAAGAAAGCAGCCATGATCACAACTGCCTGCTGAAGGCACTCAGAAATTTTACCACCAGGTAGGACCCTGTAAAACTGTGGAAGGGCACAGGGAGTGTTCCAGCCATGATGTGGTCATGTGAGGCTTCTTGCCTTGGTAGGCAAGTCTGCATACATAGACCTAAACATGTCTATACCCGGAATAAGCAGACAGTCTCATGTTGCCCACAAGATGCCCATCCCTTTATTCTTTGGCTCTTGGCAGTATTCAAACCCCTGAAAAAAGGTACAAAGCCAGCTGATCCTCCTCCCAGAATGGTCTTTAAAAACTGAGCATGTGAGCACTGGGAAGATAGCCTATGACAGAGTGCTTCCACAGGACCATTTACTCTATCCCTAGTATTGCAGGAGAACAGAGACGCCACCATTTTGTGTGGGATGCTAACAGCTTCTCCAGCGCCGTGGGTGTCCAGCTCCATTTGTTTAGATGGTTTGAGGGCCTGCAGGATGCTTGAGATGGCAACTGCTTCTGAGTCTTGAGGATTTTCTTCCAGAGGCTCCTCTAAAATACCTTATGGCACAGTCCTCATTCACATAGTGATCTGAAGGCATGGATACAGTCACCTAACATAAGTGGCACCCTAAGGAATGAGATCGTGAAGAAAGAGAGGGAGGAGCCTGAGATGTCCTGGAATGCTGAACCTCATTTGAGGAGGAAAGCATGCAATCTCAGAACAAAGAAGACTGGGGAAGGAAAAGGCGCTTTCCCAAAATTCCCAGTTTCTCGGCAGCTTCTCTTTCAGCTATATAACTGCTCCCACTTTTTGGGGCCACTGGCTCAGAACCTCTCAGTTTTTTCTTTTCACCCAACGACTCAAATTACTCTCAGTCAGCAAGAATATCCTGGTTGGGTGGCTGTCCTCCTGTGAGGTTCGAGTTAGACCTCTACCAGGATCCCTTGAATGAGACTCACAAAAGTGGTGATTGATGCAAAAGCAAGAGGAGTTTTTATTGCTCCAGCATGTTGGGGCCGCCCTGCTTTGAGAGGGAGACAACCCTGAGCAGACTGTAACAGGGAGTTCTATACCTTTGATAAAGGCAGACTTCAAACAAAAATGGTGGAATTCAAACAACAGTAACTAGGCAGTAATAGACTCGTGGTCAGTGGACCATCCGGGACTTTCCAAGGGAGTTGGGAGTCACAGGTCTGATAGTTATTTGGCTTGCAGTTGTTCCAGGAACTAAGATGACTCTACTCCCCCTGGAAGGGAGGAGTCTTTGTGCTCAGAGGTTTGTGGTGGAATTTTCCCACTGGCCTTAGATTGACCCCAACTCTGGTTCTTTCACTCCCATGCAGTGGGGTAGATTTAAGTTGAAAATTTTTTGATGTGGCTATATGAACCCTCTTTTGCCCTTTTACTGTACTTGGTGATGCCTGGGCCTTTGGGGCTTCTAAATAAGACTTTGCTTATCAAAAGTATCCATGAATGAAGCAGGCATTGGGCCCATCGGTTCTCCACCTTACTAAGACCATTAAGTCTATGGGAACCATGATTCCAAAGAAGAAAGAGGCCCAGTAGCTCATTTTCCTACAGATGTTCCTGCTGTGATCACTGGCCACCAGGACAATTCAGAGCTATCCCAAGTAGAAGCCACCATGGATGATGGGCAGTAGAGTTCCCTGGGACCATATTGGATAATCAATATAAGATTACACAAGATCTTGCCTGCCATGTGCTGTAGGTGGGCATGGGACACCCAGAGCAAAGTGAGATGCTGACCTAGGATCCTCTACTGCTCATTGTGTGCAGCTTAAATGTTTGAAACCAAAAGGAAAGAAGTGAGGCTCAAAGCTTATATACGTTTTTTGAGCAGAAGTCTTGATCTCCATAGGTTGCCTGGGTCTCCCTAGGTTACCTAGGCTATTTTGGAAATCCTCATTTCAAGGGACCCTCCAGTCCCCGTGTCTGAATAACTAGGAAGACAAAGGATAGCCCATGTCCAGCTAAAAACTTTGGTGCAAAGCTATGGTTCCCCGCACCCCCTTTTAAATGTCAGCTGTAAAAAAAAAAAAAAAGTGTGAAACTCCAGGGGAAAAAGTATAAAATGTTCTTCATTTAAATTTTTTAATTGCAGGAAAGCTTCAAAAGCAAACAAACACACACACACACACACACACACACACACACACACACACACACACCTCAAAAAGATCTCACAAAGAGCTGCTAATGTATGGGGATTTTTTTTAGAACAAGTCTTGAACATTCTTCACATGGTCTTTTAATTAATTGATTCTAAGGTCGGCAGTGAAAATCCATTTTAGGCACAGAGAAAAATCACTACCTTCACCCACTGGCAGGCTTTGGCACACTTATTTGGAAATGTCTGGTTTATTTGTCTTAAGGAAAGCACCGGGCTCCATATTATTTTGGAAATCAAATGAGAAAGAGATCGAGGCCCGTGACAAAATAGTGTCATGGGAGTTGGGAGAAGGTGCTTTAAACTTTCCAAATTACTGTTGGCAGAAGTCAAGCTAAATGTAAAACTTTAGGGTGTAGCCTTGGCCTCAGTGTTCTGGCCCCTTAGTGCTTCATATGTGATACAGAGAGCAGTTCAAGTCTAACTAAGACTCTGCTCATCACAGTGATGTCTGATGCCCACCTAAAAGGTTGGTGGCTTTGGTATCAATACAGCAATGATGGGCTGTCGTCCACTGGTAGTCTTATGACCTCTCTCTTTTGGCTCATTATGAAGTAGAGTAAGGTAGGAAAGACCAACTATTAGATTCTGATTTATTGATTTATTGAGTGATTTACTTAAAGAACTGCTGGCACTGTGCTACTGCCAAACATGACGTCACGGGACAGATTGACCTGGACAAGTAGCTGAAACACAGTACGCTGTTGCCCTTAGCAACCTGACCACAAAAGCTTCACCCCCATCAGCTGTAAATACGCCTTCAAAAAGCAAAAGCCTCCAAACCGATTACCACGCACGCTTCTGGAAAACCTGTTGGTTGCTCACCCCACATTGTGGTTTTTTGAGTATAAACGCAGCTTGATTTAGTAAACAGGACAACAAACGGTGCGTCCATCCTGCAGGGTAACCTCAATGAATAGATCTGCTACAAAGAGGGAATTTTGACCAATTAAAAAACACAAAACAGGACTTGGTAGCTCAGTTGTTAGAGTGCTTGCCTAACATGTGTGAAGCCCTAAGTTTGCTACCTAGTGTTGTATAAACTGAACAAGGAGGCACGAGCCCCGTAACGTCAGCACTCAGAAGGTAGAAACAGGAAGATGAGAAGTTCAAGGTTGTCCTTGACTAGCAATTCTAGCTCATCCTTGACTACATAGTGGGCTTGAAGCCAGCCTTGGGTACCTCAGATCCTCTCTGTAAATAACAATGGGAGTAGGGAGATAGCCCAGTCAGAACATTGCTTGCAGAACAAGCAAGGGGATCTGAGTTTGGTCCCCAGTGCTCAGGTAAGAAGTTGGGCTACAGAAAGCACACAACGGTAATCCCCCATCGCTGGGATGGTAGAGGCAGAAACAATCTCTAGGGTGTGCCGGCCAGTCCGTTAAATTATATCAGTGAGCTCCAGATCTGAGATCTGTTTTAGGAAAATAAGGGAGAAATCAAGAGAAAAATATACTTTGATAAAAAAAAAAATCTCCCACTGGACACCTCCATTTTTTGCTTTGTGGGGTCTGTTTTATTCTAAATGCTGAGATGTCCCACTGTTTTTCTGTGAGATTAACTATTCCTGTATTATCGAGCAATCAACTCATTCTATTTACAGCTCTCAAATTGAACACCGAGTAATTGCTTCCTGGGAATTTCCCGCATTTGCAAAAGTGCTGAGTTGGTTTGCCTAGGGCTCAGACTTTACCATTCGATTGTTGTTAGTGACACAGAACCAGACAACAGTGGCTGGGCTGTAGTCTCTGCTCTGCGGTGCTAGCTAGGATGCATGCTCTTCCTATAGATCAGCTCATGCAGCTGGCCTCTCCCCGTCTCACTGTTTCCTTAGCGTTCGCATGAAAGGGTAAATGTTAACCAGTAAACTTTGGACATTTGCCAGTCTACAAGGTAGATGAAAAAGGTCAGAACTGACAAGGAATTTAGAGTTCTGTTATCTCCGCCCCCTGATTGCATGAAAAGAGAAGACTCAAGTCTAGTAAGGTGTAGGTTGATGTCACTATGCAGGTGAAGGCGGACAAGATAAAACGAGACCTATTGTTGGACAAGAAAGAAGGGAAGTGGAAACAGGTTTTAGAAGGAGAGGAAGAATCAGAGGAGAAGGAGCTGGGAGAGCACAGTGGCAGATGTTAAGTTTTTTTCTGCGCATTTTTAAGGCATGGGTGTGTACAGGATTTTGTGCTATCTAGGTGGGCAAATTATATCCTATCAATTGGATCAGAGGTTATTGTGTGGTGTGTTCTTTCATGTGGCAACTTAATTGAGTTCAAGAGAACGCCAAGCCTGCCACGGAATTGGGATGTGTTTACCTGGCGTGGTAACAACCCACCAAGGGAATTGTGAGTGAAAACAAAGCAGTGAAACAAGGTACCACGCTGGAACGGCTTGCAGACTGCCTGGGTTAGAAAGTACCATGGCGGGCAGCGTGGAGCCGCTGAGATAAATTAGCGCTGGTTCCTATGGCCCTCAGGAACCGGAAGTTCCTATGGCTGGCCGGAGCCGGAATTATCGAGAGAGCGATCGACCGTCCAGGCACTCGAGGGAACCAGTCACGCCGCTTTAATTTCTACCGCAACTATAAGGATTCTTCCAAACTTTCCCAACTAGTTAATGACAGAATTAGGCACTACCCCGACTCTGAGTCCTCTGAGCCCTGAGATTTCCTACGCATATATTGTGATTTCTTGTGGAAGTTCATAGAGATGATTGCTGGAAAGTGCCACCATCTATCTTTCAGAACTGGATTAAAAAATATAAGGTATGGTGGCTCAGACAGACCTGTAATCTCAGCACTTAGGAAGTTGAGGCAGGAGGATTGTTGTGAGCTCAAGGCTACCTTAGGCTTCATAATGAGCTCTAGACCACTCTGCAGTATAGAAGGAGACCTTGTCAAAACAAACAAACAACAAGAAACCACTGAACCCCCACCAACAAAATAAAACATAATTAGAACAAAGAAACAAAAGTAATTGCAGAGTTAGGAGGTAACTCAGTGTAGGGCTTACCTAGCATGCTCCAGACCCCAGAGGCTTCCATTCCAACTGTGCAAAATCAAAACAAGCAACAAAAAAAGAAAGTCATCCCCTTTTAAATATGAAAAAAAAAAAAGTCAGTGGGAAACTATGCCTTAGTCTTTGAAGATATTAAAATCAATTAGGATTTAAGCCGGCTTAGGAAAAGGAAGGGTGGCATTTAAATGACATGCTAAAATCTCACCTGTTTCCTAAGTTTTATTTTAATTAACAGCAAACATTTCTAAGCCCTTATGTGTAGTGCTTTCCTTCTATGATGTAGCTCTGACTCTCAACGAACAGCCCAAAAGAGAAAAATGCTAAGACTAGGGATGCAATGCCAAGTTTAGGGTCATTTCCTGCGAACACTCTAAAGCTCCTGTCAAGGGTTCCAAACCCAGAGGTCCACCTGTTTTGGCTCATGGCTCACAACCACCACACAGGCAGAGCGCTGTTCACTTGCCAAGCTGATCTGACCTCTCCTTCCGACCGTCTACATCACTCCTGAGGGCAGGTGCTTCCTGGAGCCTAACTTCTGGAATCTTTCTTGTTAGCCCTGGAAACAGTTACTCTGTCCGTGCACTTTATAGCCAGTGTTGTCTGTGACTCCACCGCCCTGCTGATCACACTACTGACCAGGACCATCCTTGTTTTGGTCCCACCCCAGCCCCATCTCTCTCCATATATATTAAAAAAAAAATGATCCCTCAAAGGTATCTGTGGCCTTTACATGACCCAGGACAGGGCTCTGCACGGCCCAAGTGGCCCAGGAACATTTCTTGAATAAACAGATGACTAAACATACGTGACTGAAAGCAAACACAGCTGGTACAAACCAGTTGCAAAAGAAAGCACAACGTACTTAAATGTGTTTAAGATGGCAAAGTTTAATAGAAGAAGAAACCGCCACTTCTTATAAATGTGTGTGAATGGCCACTATTCTTAGTGGGAATACTTTCCTGTCTAGAGGGTGGATTCATCTGTTGCTCTTGGAAATTGCTTTGTGTTGGAGAACGTAATTGCGTTGCCTAGAATAGTCCCATTTGAAGCACCGCAAAGACACTTAGGATAATGTGAGTTTCTCAGCATGCAGCTACCACCACCAGAACCTGGGAAAGATTATTTCCTGAAGGCTGAAAAGCAAGGTAATAGCGGACATCAAAATGTGCTGTAAATGTCAAATGGGGCGTGTGTGTTTGTGTATGTTGTAAAGACGCATGCACCCACAGGTAACTCTGATTATCTTTCAGTCGCTGTGCTTAAAATCAACATCTAGAAAACAATTCAAACTAAAACTGTGGGACTTAAAGATTTCACACGAAAATGCCATTATCTTAGCCTAACTTTTGTGCAGAGTGTCCTGTAGTGAAAGGAATTAAATATTGAGACATATGGTTTAGGTGTCAAGGGACAACCAGAAAGAGACAAACATGGCGTTTTGCCCGTGTGTATTTCTGTGCACCACATATATAGCTGGTGTGCCCTCAAAGGACAGAGCAGTGTGTCTGATCTCTCTGGAATAGTGTTACAGATAGTTGTGAACTATATAGTGGGCACTGGGAATGGAATCAGGTCCTCTGCGAGAGGATTGAGTACTTTGAATGGCTTAACCATCTCTCCAGCTCCCTCTCTTTCTGTCTTTAGTGTTTAATGATTATGGGCAAGGATAAAAATGCTTAGCTGTTGATCAAAGAGTAGGATTTTAGAGAATGAAAGCATACAGGTTTGGAGTGGCTAGATGCTGAATTATTAAGACTTGCTCACATGATGTACAACCATCATTGGTTATGTTTCGTTGAGTCTTTAAATAAGAGATGACTGGGAAACACAAATTCTATTCCTTATATACTTAGGTGGCTGTCACCAACCTTCCTTGACCTGTGGAATCCGCATCCCAGGTACCTTTTCTACCTGCATGCACTGCCACCAGAGGTGCTTTAGTTTCTCTTGCCAATTATTCATTTTTAAACCTCTGGTCTCCCTGCAGCTGTGTGCTCTCCTCTGTGGGTTTCAGACAAAGCCTATTCAGTCTTCAAGTCCAACTCTAGTTCCATCCACTAGAGAATTTAGTATTCCATACCTCATATACTCTCGACATTGCGCTTTAATGGATTTCTCCAGCCCATGTCTGCATTCGTCTATAGCCTGAATCTTTAGACCCTATGTGATCCTCACAAGTTCATGGCACTCTATGCTTGATTGTTCTTTTGGACAGAGTACTCGAATCTGGGCTTCCTCTCTCATGATCAATGCTCTCAATGTTTTCCTTTCTTCCTTCACAAATCTCTCACCATATACTCAGAATACCTATCTTATGTATCTTGGATATATAACTTAGGAGATATATTATCAAGAATCAACACAATATATTCTTTTCTTTTACAGAAATTAGAAAATATGGAATATACACGTAAGTTTTATAAGATAATATGCAGTTCTAGATTCTGGTATCTTCTCTGTTGTTTAAAGGAATGGTGTGGGTTGTGAAATAATTGCTACTATGATTTGGATTCTTGTCTCTCAAACACTCGTGTATTAAACACTTGATTCTCCAGCTCAAGGTGCTACTTGAGAATTGGAGATGGAGACCAATGAGACATCTTAGGTCTTAAGTTTTAGGGTGCAGTCCTTGAAGGGGTGGTAGGAACCAATCTGCTTCCTCTTTTTCTCTCTTTTGCACCCTACTCATGAGATGAACATTCTGCTGCTGTCATGCCTCACCGCGGTGGGCAAAGTCGACGGGGCCAACAGCCCTGGGTTCAAACTCTGCCCTCTGAGTATGGCATAGTCATTATCATCTTGAAATTAGAACATCTGTATCATCCACACAGAACCTTCACAAGATCATGTCTACTGGCACTCCCTATTCAGAGGAGTGTGAGAAGTCGCCATACCCTCACCTTAGATTACAGCCATTTCTTCCTTCCTGTCTCTTCTACCCAGCTGTGTGTAACCCTATCTTAGCTCTATGTGGTCTCAGGAAGTGCTAAACTATACAGAGAGCAGAACATCACCTGAGGGAACAGGCATTCCATCTATGGAGCGTTCAGGGGGACAGCATCCTCATTGGGAAGGTACTTTTCGTGGTACTACTGTTTGGGGTGTCACCCACTCTTCTGTAAGTAATACAATAAACTCACTGGTTCTCCGAACTAGACATTGGTGGCATTGTGTCTTTTGCCTGTCATTGTTATCCTATCTGTTCCAAATAGGTATTTATGTAGCTCCAGGAAAAGCCATACAGACCTCCAAAATTGATTCAAAATAACCTTTTTCTCTTTATAAATTTACGTGTCTTATGTATTTGTTACAGTAATGGAAAGAAAGTTAGGCTGAAAACATGCATAAGGAATGAAGTTATGTTCTCACCATTTCAGTCAGGACTCTTTAAGGAACAGAACTTATAGAATGAATCAATATATATCTATAGAATGGTAAGGAATTTATTGGATTGACTTATAGGCAGTGGTCTCGGTAGTCCAGCAAGGACTGCCTTTTGACAGGAAGACCAAAAATTCAGTAGCTGTTCAGTTCACAAGACTGGATGTCCCAGCAGTTTTGGTCTGCTTCTGAAGTCTCAGGGAGGTCCCAGAGAACTGCCAGTTGGAATCCCAAAGAAGTAGATTTTAACACCATTAAAGGAGTGAATTAGGATAGATGAACTTGCCAGTGAGAGTGAGAGCAAGCAAACAGAAAGCCAAATGTTTCCTTCTTCCATGTCCTTTTATGTGGACTGCCACCAGGTGGTACCTCCTTGAGTGATCTAATCAAGAAAAATCCCTGACAGGCATGCTCAGAGGCTTGAATCTTAGCTAATCCCAGATATAATCAAGTTGACAACCAAGACTAGTCACCACACTTACCTTAGAGTATATATACATATACACACACATACACCTATACACACACACATATATACATATACACATATATGCATATATACACATACACATATACACACATGTATATATACATAAACACATACATGC
The DNA here is from genome assembly GCF_011064425.1 of Rattus rattus. Taxonomy (NCBI): domain Eukaryota; kingdom Metazoa; phylum Chordata; class Mammalia; order Rodentia; family Muridae; genus Rattus; species Rattus rattus. Next base: position 228,460,851 of record NC_046155.1, on the reverse strand, counting down.
ATATATACACATGCACATATATGCACACATACACATATACACATATATGCACATATACACACATATGCACATATACACATATACACACATGCCTATGTGTATATATAGCACTTACTTTTAATGTATCTTATTTTAAATAAATACATAGTAATTATACACATTTGTGTGGTACAGTGTAACTACTCAATTTAATATGCAATGACCAGATCAGAGCGGTATTTTTTATTACCAGCTATTTATCTCTTCTTTGTGCTGCAAATATTCTTCTGGGTATTCTGATGTAGTTCGCTGTTGCCGACTCTAGTTATCCTACTGGGCTGTAGCACACTAGAAGTTACTCTTCTCCTCAGACAGCACCCGTGCACCCTTTCTCCATCCTCCCCTGGCTCACATCCTTTCAGGTTCCAGTCACCACTGTCTGATTCCGTTTCTTTGAGATCAGTTTTCTAGCTTCGCATGGAAGTGAGAACACATGGTAGTTGTCTCCCTGAGCCTGGCGTTTCACTTAATGTCACGCCATCCACTTCCCTTCGGATCGCTGCAAATAACAGAGTCGCGTTCTTTTGTGTAGCTGACAGCAAACTCATAATCACATGCCACATTCTCTTCATCCCTTCCCCTGGCGACGAGGCAAGTTCCACATTTCAGCTACGGGACTAGTTCTGCCATAAAGAAGATGGGCAGGTTTCGATTCTTTCGGATAAATACCCTGTGGTAGTTGGTTTTAATTGTCAACTTGACACAATCTAGAATCACCCACGGAGAGTATCTTGGGAAATGGTCTAGATTAGCTTGGCCTGGGGACATGCCTATGAGAGATTTTCTTATTTGTATTAAATACGTGGGAAGGCATCCCTGGTAGTGGGTGGGGCTGGACCCTGGGCTGAAAGGGAAGTAAAGGAGGTAAGTAGCGTTGCATACATTAGTGTTCCCTTCTTCCGGAACATAGACACTCTGTGTGGCCAGCTGTCTCAAGCTCCACCCACTGTAACCAGCGACCGCTGCAGTTGAAAACCACATTTCCTCCCTACAGATGCTTTTATCAGGGTGTTTTTCTCACCACAGCAGAAAAACAATCTAATAACGGCTTTGCACCACGCGCAGTTTTGGTTCTAGTTTTTCAAGGAACCTCTGTTATTATTCTCTACCATCATTGCAGTAATTTCCATTCTCGCCGTACACGGAAGTCCCCCTTCTGTACTCTCTCCAGCTTTGCCTTTTTGATAATCCCCCACTGCTGCTTCACTGTGGTTTGACTTTCATTTCCAGGAACTGTGATCATTTTTCATATACATCTACAAAGGAAATACATCAAGGACTCTCCTAATTCAAAAACAAGATGAAAAACAAGCCGATTAGAAAACACACCAAAGGCTTGGATATATGTGAACGCTCGAAAGTCACCTGTACTGCTACGAAGAAACTGGAAACGTGAGCCTCCTCTGCCCGCCCACTAGGGGGCGCCATTCTGGGGGGGGGCGGAAGACAACCGGCTGAGGAAGTAGCCCTTATCCACCTGGTGGGACTGTACATGGTGCAGCCTCTGCTGTGATCTAAGCGGGTTTCGAGGGAGGAAAGAGAAGGGGGAAATGATGTAATTACAAACTCAAAAAATTAAAAGTACTTAAAAAATAAAGTTAAACACAAGCTTTTTACATGACCCAGGATTTCACTTTCCTAGAGATCCATGTTAAGGAAAAATACACCAAGCCAAAGACTTAAACAGATGTTCATACCAGCATTATTTATATTAGCCCTTAATTGGAAATAATTCAAAGGTCCATCAGTTTGTGGTTTTACACACACACACACACACACAGGCACGCACGCACGCACGCGTGCTCACCATGTTAAGTAAAAGATGCCAGATATAAAGCACTGCGTGGTTCTATTTACAAAAGTATCCAGAAATGGCGGACTTCTGGAGCCAATGCAGGCCAGGGCTAGGAAGGAAGCTGCAGAAACCACAAGTGGGCATGCGGAAACTTTTGGAACATCAGAAATGTTCTACTAACGTATTTTAACTTTAGTAAAAGCCACTGAAGCACGCACACACACACACACACGCACAATGGATAGATGTTATAATGTGTAAATTACTTCTCAAAAAAAATTTTTTAAAGTTAAAAATAATGCTGGCAAATACCCACTAACTCGATTTCTTGATCTTCCGAATTGTGATCCATTTGCAAAACTGTAGTGAGAATTTAGAAATGTTGGTTTCTTCAAAAAAAAAAAAAAAAAAAAAAAACAACACAAAAATGTTGTAAGAACATGTTTTTATTTTCATCCCAGGTATGGGGGTTATGTGGCTGCTTCGCACTGCCCACAGCAGCTATGATTTGCCTGGTGCTCTAGCAGAGGCGTGGTTTGGCCAGCTGCAGATAGTTTCTGTGATTGTGTTGTGTGACGTTTGGAATTCTGGAAAATTTTCAGAGGGTAAATAAATGCTAGAGCCCTAGTAGGAAAGGTGGGTGCTTGTTGGTGGTTCAAGGGGGTGAGGGTGGGGCCTTGGTTATACTCAAAGAAGTGGTTGTACTCGAGGAAGAAACAAGAAGAAATTAGACTCATAGATCTCTCTCTCTCTCTCTCTCTCTCTCTCTCTCTCTCTCTCTCTCTCTCTCTCTCTCCTCTACTCTTTCTCTCCTACATAGTGATAGGGGGTGAAACTGGGGAGTGGAGGATAAAGGGTAGGAAAGAGAAAAAACCACAACATAGCAAAGACCAGCAACACAAAACTGTGTTCACACAACTGTGAACAAACTCCCCTCATCACTAAACTGACTCCCCTCTCTGCCACCAGCCCTAACTGGACCACAGCACCAATTGTACTTCCCAGTGTTTACCCTGATATGCAAACCCAGGCTCATCTCCCATCTGTGAAGCCTTTGAGGTTTTTCTTCCTCTCCACCTTCCTCACTTCTAATCAGTAGCCAGCTTCCCCACCAGCTGCTCCTCAAATCTACTGACCTCCTCCTGTTCCTTTTCTCTGCCTCTGTTCAGGCCCAGCATCTCTTGTCTTGCTTATTCAATTGACTGCTGCTTTTCTACTCCACAACATGCAGGTCTTGTCTAGTCCCTTTAAAAACATTCTAAAAGTTTCCAATGCCCGCAGGATGAACTTCCCGCTGCTTAACAGTGCAGAGTGTGTGGCTGATGTTAGATGATCAATACAGATTTGTTGAAAGATAGAATGAATGTGTCTCAAATTATTGACTGTTTTTAAATGTCCATTTTATCTATTTGTACATCTGCCTGCCTCTCCTACAAATGGAATCTGTGCTGGCACTTAGATCTGAAGGATCCATGTGTCTTCCCAGCCCTTGACAAGGAGCACTGCACACCATAGCTCTCGGGTATGCATCGGTGAATGAATGAGTGGAGGAGGTCATCCCAGAGTTGTGTGGGGCCGCAAGAGTTGCTGGCTACCTTTGAATTCTTGGCTTTGATTTAACCAGCAAACTAAACAAAGTTCCCGGTGCGATATGCAAATTAACCAAATGTTCTCCATTCCAGAAGTCTGGGGACTAATCATTCAGCTACTGTTTTGACTTAGGGGAACTGATTAGCTTTTTCTCTCCCCCATTCAGCAGCCAGGCTCTTCTAGAATCTTCCACAGAGAGGTGATATGCTTAGCATTTCTATTGTGCATACACTGAAGGATGCTACCCACATGTGTGGCCATATTTCTATTGAGCATAGACTGAAGAATGCTACTCATGTATTTTATTCCCCAGGTGTTACTAGAAAGACTGTCCATCTCATATTATCAGGCCTGACAAAGTGACAAAGTTGCTTGGCAGGAAGCAGGAAAGAAAAGTGTCCCTGTCCCTTTTACCAGCTTGAAAATAAAGTCCATTAAAGCACATCTTTTTGTCTCACGGCTAAGACAGTGCCAGGTGTTTTCGTGCTTCACTTTGCTGCTGTGTCTAAAAAGGTCGTTTGACTCTAAAAGATCGACAATGGGACGTTTCAAAAGGAGACTTCCTAAAGCTCTCAATGAAAAGCAAATAAATTCCCATTATATTTGACCAAATTAAGTCTGTCTTCTGTGAGGGAAAATAGACTTTTGTAAAGGACTTTCTATGTGTCCATTTTGACACTAATATTGGCCCTCTAATCCAGATTTGATTAAAATGCATTTCCCCCCAGAAATTTAAAGGGTAAAGCAAAATAGCAAGGATCCATGCAGAATAAAGATTCTCTATGGAACCCATTCCCGAGAAAGAACCATTTAAATATGTTAAACTACGGCTGGAGAGATGGCTCAGTGGTTCAGAGCACACAGTGCTCTTCTAGAAGACCTGAGTTCAGTTTTCCAGTACCCACATCAGGCAACGGACAGCACCTTATAACTCCAATGCCTTTTTCTGTCCTCCATGGGCACCTGAAACGCACGCCGACATACACATTCAAATCAAATAAAATTGTAAAAACTGTGTCACGATATCGTTTGTGTCCCATTCCAAACTAGCCTTAAGATATTTTCACAGCTAAATTCCCAAGCATGCCTCATCCTTGCCAAGTTTTCATTTTCAGTCACGCCGTCACCTGATGGTGGCAGACAATTCTCTCTTCCTCCCAGCCATTGTCTGCTTATTTTTCACTTCAAGGCTTACATGTCATCCCTCAGAAATTAATTGCCCTTAAAACTTTAGCTCCCACTACTTACTGCATCTGAGTGGATGGTGAAGTCAGGCAGGGATTGTAGAGATGAGGAGAACACATCAAGATAGTCGGAATAATTTGCAAGGATACCAAAACATGGTCTGGAAGAGGTACTAATTTGCCGCAAGGAATAGAAGAAGCATTTCATGCAGTGGAAGACAGCCTTCCATGTTGTGGAAATAGTTCAGTTGATTAGTTCCTGCTATGGGAACATGAAAACCTCAAGTCTAGAATCCTAGGACCCATATAAAGGCCACCTGTAATCTCAGGGCTGGCCAGGCTAGACAACCTCTGAGTTCCAGGTTCAGTGAGAGACCTTGCCTCAAAAAGAAAAGAAAAGGGCTAAAATCAACTCTGGTCTCTACAGGCGACTCATAGGGTATACAAGCCACACATACAGGCATGCACCGTGCATACAAAAAAACAGAAGGAAAGGAAGTCTGTCTTTCCTCGTCCTTTTCTCTACATCAGAGACCATTTTTTGTCAGCTGAAAAAGCACGGAATCTACATGCCTTATGACCTTTCTATGATTTCTCGCTGTTCACATCTGGTTCCTTTCAGGATTTGTAAGATTTTTTTTTTCCTTTCAATTTCCCTACCGTGTCTAGCATAATTCTGGGCGAATAAAAAGATGGATAGATGTGTTACAAAGACACACAAGTTTAACATGAACTCTCTCACTGGGCCGAAACTGGGGCTATAAATGAAGCTTTCCCCTACCTTCTGTGGTAATTTTTTTAAATTATTAATTTGCAGCAACTCTGAAGCTATTTAAGGATTAATCATAACTGCTCGTTTTGTTTATCTGGGAAGACTCGGGACCTAAGAGTGTAATTAAGGCTACAAGTCCATCAGGCAGACAAGAGAAAGAGCCACTGTCGTCCTTGTGAGCTCATTAAGAGTTATTCTGCTTTCCATGTATGTCTGGGCACGCGATCCATACATTAAACAGGCGTTTCTAATGAAACGTACCCTGACCTTCAATAAAGTTATGAAGACAACGAGTAAACAATCTTGTTAATCTAGTCATCGGGCGTCGTTTTCTGCACGTAAACAGACACGTCCTTTCTTAGACTTCCGCAGCGAGACGAAGATGGATTAAGCACCTCTGTCCATGACAGAATTATCTGACACTTGTTTCTGAGCAAATGAACAGCCTGCAACCTGGTTCTGACGTCCCTGCCTGTGAGTTTAAAAACCTGGCTGGTTCACGTGGTGCTGTTGAGTTTTGATCACCATTTAAGTGGGGTTGAAATATAAAATAAAATACTACACATCTCTGAGCTTCTAATGAGGACAAAATAAACAGCACTCACAGTTAATCTGTGGCACGTGAAGTACGTTGCACTGAGAAAATGTATGTCATTCCAAGGCCCTCTTCAAATGGATAAGGAGTGAGTGTGTGTGTGTGTGTGTGTGTGTGTGTGTGTGTGTGTGTGTATAAAATATGCTGAAAATTTCAAACTAAGTTAATAAAAATTATCATTCTTGAAAGTGAAATGTCCAACTTATTGAATCTTTCCCATAAGTTTCCAGCTTTGTGAAGAATTTGTTTGATTGTTGAGGCTCTGCTATGTGCCAGATGCCCGTAAGGACATTATTTTATGTTTACTCAAAGGCTATAGAACACCTGGGCTCTTCCCGGTTCAACACTGTCTTCAGAGACCAATGATTGGCAGAAAAAAACGAGTGCAGGCACATTTTTCTTTTCTTTTCTTTTCTTTCTTTTTTTTTTTTTTTTAGGTTGTTGTTTTGTTTTTATTTTTGTTTTTTTTTTTGAACCCTGACATTTGATAAAGCTTAGTACATTTTTAATTATCTTATCTGATAGGTGTGTTTCATAAAAGCAAGATTTCAGATTCTTAATGGTTGTGAAAATTTTTTTTTAAAAAATTCCACTTTATTATAATGAGTGGCGCGACTGAAAGACGTGTTTTAAATGAACTCTGTGGGCTGCACGACCATGAAGACCTAAGTTTCATCCCCAGCATCCATGTAAAAAGACAGGCATGTTGGTGGGTACCTGTAATCCCAGCTCCGGGGAGGCAGGGGCAGGCAGATACCTGGAGTTGCTGGCCACCTAACCTCGCCTCATTTACAGATGAGTCTCCAGCCCTTGTAAGAGAACTTCTCTCAAAAATTAGGGTCAATGGCTCAGAGAAACAATGCCTGGGGCTGGCCTCTGACCTCCACACATACACCATAAATACACATATATTAAGAGGAGATCTTTCGTTCCCCCAAACGATTTCATAATTATCAATTTTCCTTCATTCATTCCAGACCAATTGCCTTTCAGAGCTGTATGTGTGGTTAAAAAAAAAATGACAAGATAATTATTTTGAGCACAAACATATACCAATTCCCTACTGTTATGACCCTAAGACTTTTCTCTATAAATATTTTAAAGACTTTGAATTCATGTTTAACACAAGGATTTACAAATGTCGCCCTGAAATATTCCCCAGTGACATGATCATCTTTTACTAATTAACCAATCTGATGGCTTCCAGCCCAAGGAAACTTTTTAGCAAAATTACACTCATCTGTTTATCATGGTGAAGTTATTTAAACAGTTGGATTCCAGGAAATGAAGTTTTAAAGCATATTTAGGTAAATATTTTTAACATTACCCAAATGGCTCCATTTAACTTGTGTTACAAAATTACTAGCAGTTTTCTGTCATGAAGCAGACTTTCAGACAAATCCTTACCAATCTCTCATGAATGACTCGTGGACCATCCCAAGTTTTAAAAATCTGTCAGAAATATGAATAAACAGAGACCTCCCCTGGGAGAAAACATAACCAAGGCCAAAGCTAACGATGACATCAGGACACCTGGGTTTGAGCAGAAACTTCTAGTTACAGCTGAGACTCTGCCGAGCGATAGCCTCAGCCGACGAAGGGTCTGATCTTAGATCTGTGAGACTCCTTCATAAACAGAGGCTCAAAGTTTTGTTGTGCTCCCCTCAGCAGCACACGTACTAAAATGGGAAGGATACAGAGAAGATCAGCATGGCCCCTGGCTGGATGATACAAAATCGTGGCGTGTTCCATAGTAAAAGAAAAAAAAATTTTTTGTGGCTTTGCTTTTAAGTGAGGATGCATGCAATTGTGACGGAATAAATAATAATAATAATAACAACAACAGCAACAACAACATTGTAGCATTGGACAGCCAGCTGGGTAGATGCTTTTCTCTACGCACTGTTTGCCAGTGAGGATTTCTGCCTCACTTTACAGAGAAATTGGAGCTATTTTCTTTCTTTCTTTTTTTTTTCTTCTTCTTCTTCTTTTTCTTTTTTCTTTTTTTCGGAGCTGGGGATGGAACCCAGGGCCTTGCGCTGGCTAAACAAGCGCTCTACCGCTGAGCTAAATCCCCAACTCCTGGAGCTATTTTCTAACTAAGCAGTTGCCCCTTCACTCCCTGTAATCCCAGTGTCTCTCTGCAGGCTGTTTGAACCTGATGTTCACTGACGTCACCTATCCCTAAATGCTTCTCCTCATCCCTCCTTTATTTCTTCTCCATAACATGATCTTTATCACACGCATTTTCAAAATAGCGCCTTAGCTGAGAGTCCGGTCGCTTTGGTGAGATATCCTCAAGTTGATGAAACTTGGGGAGGAAAAAAGGGTTTATTCGGCTTAAGGGTCTACATCATTCATTCCTGGAGGAAATCAGGACAGGGACTCAGATAGGGAGCTGATGCAGAGGCCTTCGAAGAGTGAGTGACGTTTACTGGTTTACTGGCTCGCTCCCGGGGCTTGCTCCGTTTCTTTCTTATAGAACCGTGACCACCTGCCCAGGAGCGTTCCCCTCCTACATCAGTCACTAACTAAGAAAATGCCATTAAATAAACAAGTCAAAGCAAACAAACGGAACAAAACAAACAACAAGATGAAAAGAAAGAAAATGCCGGGATAAGGTTTGTCTTCGGCCAGATGTTCCCTAGAACCATTTTCTCCACTGATGCTCCCTTCTCTTAGATGACCGTAGCCTGTTTCAAGTCGACATAAAACTAGCAGCGCAGTTACTGTTCCAGTTGCTTTTCTGTTGCTGTGACAAAACAAAGACCAAAAGCAACTTTGGGGAATAGAGGGTTTATTGCGGCTCAGGAACCTAGAGGCAAGATCTAAAGCACAGACCACTCAGGAATGCTGCTTACCGGTTTGCTCAGTCTGCTTTTTTATACAACCCAGGGCCCCTGCCCAGAGGTGACATTCTCACAGTGGGCTTCCTCTTCCCAACTCAATCATCTATCAAGAAATAGCCCACAAATATTCCCACGGGCCAGTCCAGTGAAGGCGAAACTTCTCAGTTAAGAGTCCCTCTTCTCAGGAGATACTTCATGATAAAAGTTGGCAAATAGTAATCAACATAGTTAATTATGATGAACTGCTCACTTCCTTTGGCCTTCATAGCTGATTCATCTGGAGATATATTTGGGATGATTCCAAACACACACACACACACACACACACACACACACACACACACACATCAACAGTGATACCAAATTATCACTTACCAAATAGTCAACTTCATCATCAAACTGCACACACACACGCACATACACACATAATGGTAAGATTAGTTTTTTGAGCTCAATCAGTAGTGGGAGTGAAGAGCAAATTCCAGAGAGTCCCTCTACCCAACAGTAGCACTATTGTTACCCTAACATCACAACCCAGCAAATAGCCACAGCCTTCATCACCACCATCACCCCCATCACCACCACCATTATCACCTCCACCACCATCACCACTATCAGCACCATCACCATTGCCATCACCACTACCACCACCACCACAACAACAATAACAACACCACCACTACCATCACCACCATCACCACCACCATCACCACCATCACCTTAGTTCTGAGCTATGAACCGTGAAGCCAGAGACCCAGCAGCTACCTGCCATCCCCATGTCTGTCTACCTCAGCAGGCTGCATCTCCCACAAGGCATAAGCATGTTCTTGGGAGAAATGTTTTCAGAAGAGGAAAATGGTTCCATGTTGGAACAGGAATGATACCACGGGAAGTGCGATCACACTCCGGAGTACAGTAAAGAAAGATGGTTGGAGGAAGTACCTTTCCGGGGCAGGAGATAGGGAGTCTGATGCTAATGAAGGGGAAGGAGGGATGGAGGCAGTTAATGTCACAGGCTCTGGTGGAGATCCAGTTCCAGGTAATAAACACACAGCAGACCACAGCCATTATAGACCTGATCCACAGGGTAGGGGTCTGCCCCCCAATGCAAGCAGAATAAATAGTGGGAGTCAGGGGGCTGGGGAGAATTTTGAAGGCCAGGCCAACAACACCCACCCTACTGCGGGCACAATGCTTCCCCACAGCACTCTGGGCATCCCTACAGTTTCTGGCCCTCCTGGGTAGGAGAAGTGATGGAGACTACTGATAATCATGGCGGAGACAATGGGATTGACGACTAAGACATATTGTGGAGGAGTTTCAGACCTCAGCTGCCTTATTATCTCTACCATTATCAAGTTTAGTCTCCCAACAAGAATACATGAACATTTCCCCAGTGGCTAAAAGGGTCCACCATTTCTTTAAAGTGTTGAGATTCCATCTTATATTTGTCTGAATGGCTAAAATCAAAAAACACGAGTTATGGCTCCTTCTGGTGAGGATGTGGAGCAAGGGCAAGACTCTTCTATGGCTGATGGGAGTGCAAATGTGTTCAGCCACTCTGGAAATCCATATGGCAGTTTCTCAGAAAATTGGGACTCTATTTACCTCAAGATCCAGGTATAGCACTCTTGTGCAAACGCCCAAAGAACACTATCCAAGCACAAAGGCACTTGCTCAACTATGTTCATTGGTGCTGTAATAGCCAGAAACCAGAAACGACGTTGATGTCCCTCAACTGAAGAATGATAAAGGAAATGTGGAACATTTACACAATGGAGTATTACTCAGCTGTTTAAAGCTGACATCACTCGACACCATAAAGTTTGCAGGCAAACAGATGAAACTAGAAAAAAATCATCCTGGATGAGGCCAAAGGACCCAGAAGACAAGCGTGATATGTACTCACCTATAAGTGGATATTAGTCTTAAAGTAAAGGACAACAATCCACAGACCTAGAGAGGCTAAGTAACAAGGAGGGCTCTAGTGGAGACCTGAGAGGGGGCCCACACCTAACATTGTCTAGATGGCCAGGAACCAGAGGCAGTCCAGAGACCTAGGATAGAACCAAACAAAACTAGCTAGAAAAAAAATAGGCAATGAAATGATTCCTTATGATACTCTGCTGTGTTCAGAAACCAGAGCCTAGCATAAACTTCATCAGAAAGGCTTTCTCTAGCATATGCAGAGACCCACAGCCAAGTATTAGGAAAGCTCAAAGAACACCTCAGAAGATGGGGAGGAAGAATTGTAGGAGCCAGGGAGGTCCAGGACAGCAGCCCACAGAATGAATTAATCAGGCTCATAAGGGCTCACAGAGAATGAACAGATAATCACAGAGCCAGTGTGGGTCTGACCCAGGTCCTCTGCATATGTTATGGCTGTGTAGCTCGTAGTTCTTGTGGAACTCCTAGAAGGGGGAGTGAGGGCAGGGGTGCACGGGGCCTGACTCTGATTCTTTTTATTGCTTTGGGTCCCTTTTCCTCCTACTGAGTTGCATCACCCGGCCTTGATATGAGGGTGCGCCTAGCCTTATTGCGTCTTGTTGTGTCACCTTTGGTTGATATCCCTGGGAAGCCCACTCCTTTCTGGAGGGAATGGGAGGTGGGGTGGATCCGAGGGAGAGGGGATGGGAGGAGTGACTGAGAGGAGTGGAAGGAAGAGAAACTGTAGTCCAGATGTAATATATTAAAGAAGAGTTAAAAGAAGAATTAGAATTAGAATTATAAGGAGAAGAGGAAGAGGAAGAAGAGGAAGAATTATAAGAGAAGGAAGAAGGAGAAAAGGGGAAAAAGAGGAAGAAGAGGAGGGAGAGAAGGTGAAGAGGAGGAGGAAGAGGAGGAGGAGAAGGTGAAGAGGAAGAGGAGGAGAAGGTGAGGAGGAGGAGGAAGAAGAAGAGGAGGAGGGGAGGAGGAAAGAGGAAGAGGAAGAGGAGGAGAGGAGGAGGAGGAAGAGGAGGAGGAGGAAGAGGAGGAGGAGGAGGAGGAGGAGGTGAGGAGGAGGAAGAGGAGGAGGAGGAGAAGAAGGTGAGGAGGAAGAGGAGGAGAAGGTGAGGAGGAAGAGGAAGAAGAGGAGGAGGAGGAGGAGAAGGAGGAAAAGGAGGAAGAGGAGGAGAAGGAGAGGAGGAGGAAGAGGAGGAGGAGAAGGTGAGGAGGAGGAGGAGGAGAAGGTGAGGAGGAAGAGGGAGGAAGGTGAGGGAGGAGGAGGAGGAGGAGGAGAAGAAGGTGAGGAGGAAAAGGAGGAAGAGGGAGGAGGAGAAGGTGAGGGGGAAGAGGGAGGAGAAGGTGAGGAGGAGGAGGAGGAGGAGGAGAGGAGAAAGTGGAGGAAGGGGAGCAGCAACCTTAGCAGCAGGAGTAGGAAGAGGAGAGGGAGGAGGAGGAGGAGGAAGAGGAGGGAGGGAGGAGGAGGAGGAGGAGGAAGAGGAGGAGGAGGAGGAGGAAGAGGAGGAGGAGGAGAGGAGAGGAGGAGGAGGAGGAGGAGAGGAAGGAGGAGAGGAGGAGGAGGAAAGGAGGAGGAGGAGGAGGAAGAGGAGGAGGAAGAGGAGGAGGAGGAGGAGGAGGAGGAGGAGGAAGAGGAGGAGGAGGAGGAGGAGGAGGAGGAGGAAGAGGAGGAGGAAGAGGAAGAGGGAGGAGAAGGTGAGGAGGAGGAGGAAGAGGAGGAGGAGAAGGTGAGGAGGAAGAGGAGGAGAAGGTGAGGAGGAGGAGATGAGTTTCCAGCAGTAAACAGAGGGCTTTGGTGCTCTCGTTTTTCTCGTTTTGTGCCAGGCATCTAGGGGTAATTTTTTTGTTTGTTTGTTTCCTAAAGATGTTTTCTTTTTGGAAATGACAAACATGTTTTTAGAGAAAGCTCCAGTTTTCTCAAAACACTTTGAAGATTTTAAAATCTTTTCATATTCAGTCACACTGAGACTTTTAAGAATTTCAATCTTTTATTTGTAATAAAAGTTTACAACTTAAAAATAAAACAAAAAAGCTCATTTAACTCCTACATCCTATCACTCCATTTCCCAAGACTTCCACTTGTCTAGCGCTATGCCCAGGGATGTGAAGACCTACGCTAACTAGTCCCACGTCACTGGCACTCCTTCAACGATTCCTCCTCCAGGAGGTGGATGCTTTAGGACATGCTTCAGGTTAATAATACTAAAACAGATTATGCTATTGAATGAGAAAAATTAGCAGGCTCATTTCATGCAATTTCACCAAACATGACCAGCCTACATCTCCTGTAAAGAAGGATGCATTAAGACTTATGAGTTACATATTGGAGAAACCAAGTATGAACGTATACTGAGCAAAATCACTTACGGTTAGATTATATTTTTAAAGTGTTGATCTTGCTGGTGCAGTGAGCATCTCTACAACATGACTTAATTTCTTAGACTCCAGCAGCTTGACTCCAGATTCCAGTCAGGCCTTCGAGTTTTCTTCCTTCTTTATTTAAAAGCTCTTTATTTAAAAAAGAAAATAATAGATTAAGTAACAAGCACCCTGTGCTCGCCAACATTCTTGTTTGGGCTCAAAAGTAAATACAATGGGCAATGTCTTCAAGGCCTGGCAACTTCCCTGTGAGGGCAGCAGCTGAGGCAGATCAGCTTGCTGAGGACACAGTAAAGCTCAAGCTCACACGGCAACACTGGAGGCTAAGATTGTGTCTGCCTGGAATGTCTGACTTCCATCATTTGGAAGTTCCAAATGGAGTTTCACTTTACACAAGTCGCTTGCCCAGAGAGGGAAGCTTGGGCAGGTAGGATGCCTTTAGAGCAGAAATGAACTGATCGAGGGAGAAGATTTCACAAAGAGTTCATCCATTTTCTTTTTTCCTCTGTCTTTCTGGATGAAACTTGTAGTATAGACACAAAAGTTAAAAATCCAGCTGACGTCCCATGTTTGGGCATGCGTGAAGGGCCATTTTGTCTGTCTTTGGGAGGTGATATTATAGCCCATTCTATAATTTCTGTTCTGTTTTCATGCCTCACCCTCTGCTTATTGCCACTCAAGATTTTGGTCATATGCTCCACGTTGGTGTCACCATTTCAGCCTGGGAGTCACTTGGTTGCAAGGTTCAGATTTCCTTTTTTTTTGGTGATTGGAGTAGCCAGACCCAGTACAGCTGTCTAGACCGTGCAGTGGGTACTTGCCATATCCATTGGGCATCTGCTGTATCAGGTTGGTGCTATCTTGGTGGTCAAATTATCCAGCTGTTTACTTAGTCAGAGGTTCATTAGCAAAAATTCTGTCAGCCTCTTTGGGGATTCATGCCTGGGCTTTGGTTGGATAATTTAAATCATTCCTTTTTTTTTTAATGTATGGAACTAAAAACATCCTTCCAGAATCTTCTTCCCAGTGATCTTTCCTCTGTCCTCTGAAAACACTTCACAGTGAAAACACTTGGTAAGCTCCAACACATCTCCTCCCTCCTTCTCTCAGCTCTGGCTTTTCTAGTCACTCCTCATCCAATCTTCTCCTGGACAGTAGAGTGGGAATGTGACCCTAGGGTGCACATCTGCTGGTTTGGGTTGTCTGGTGTCCATTTTCCTCTGCTTCTATTTATAGTCTTAAATGGGACTCTACCTCAGGACTCTAGAAATTTCCAAAACAAGCGTGAACACGTGACCATTAAATGACCACCCCAGGCAGCCTTCTTGTTTTTCAAGTGAGAGAAGATTGGTTTTTGATATGATGCTTGAACATATTAAGCTCGCGATATATACACCCTGACACTATCTTTGTATATGTGCCCATATTTGTGTGTGTGTGTGCGTGTATGTACACGAATGTTTGTGTATGTGTAAATGTTTCTGCAGTATAGGTTACTGGGTATTAAACTCAGGACCCTTTAACAAGTTAAACACTCTACACTGAGGCACTTTCCAGTCCCATCAAGCTCTGAATGAAGTGTTTTGCACATGTGTGTCCTCTGTATGTTTATAAGAGTGGTCTCTAAGGGTCCAGATACAGCAGTCTACATAAGACCTGTCCTCAGGGCCGTATGGTTCACCACTTGGAATCTCAGCTTAACCTGGCCGCTCATTAATATCCATTGAGTCTGGTTAGCCAGCCAGCTGCAAACCTATCATTCCTCTTCTTCAGACCACATTTCGCATATGGCTCCTGATCCATAAACCTCCCTCCGAAGAGACTTTGAGAAATACTTTTCTTAAAAGAGAAAAATACCACTAACACATTGCCAGCTTCCTCTAGAGAACCCGGGTTTTGTTTCTTCCATTTCAGTTCATACTGAACTGTTTCTGTCTTTCCTGACGTGGTCTGTCCCAGTGTCTGCAGTTCCCTGTATGGATGTTCCCCTGGTCCATGAAATGTCCAAGAACCAAATAAAGAAAGCTGCAGGATAATAAGATAGAACATACCAAGCGACTGTTTAAGGGATTATGGTTTTGTTTTTTTTTTTTCTTTTTTTTTTCAGAGCTGGGGACCGAACCCAGGGCCTTGCGCTTCCTAGGCAAGCGCTCTACCACTGAGCTAAATCCCCAACCCCGGGATTATGTTTTTAAAAAACCTCATTCATCTTGAATATTGGTATTAAGAGAAAAAATAAAAACAATAAAGCCCAGGAGCTATTGAGAGTGGAGGGAAGGGCAGATGGAGACTTTGGCCCTAACACAGAGTTCAGCTTAGTCCTTTTACCAAGCCTGTGGGGCGAGGGTGTTGGTTTTTGTCACATCCACAGTGACAAAAACCTATGGTAGACATAGGAGAACTATGGTCAGGAAATTACAGGGTAGTAAACAGAGTAGGTAAAAAAGGGAGGGGGCTGTAAGAAAGTAGAGGATACAGGCTGAGTGAGTACATCTGCAGAGCCCCCAAGACAGAAACAGGAAATGAAATACACAAAACTTGTAGGGTCCCATGGAGCAGACAGGGTCACCCCTTCCTGGCCCCTTGACCCAGGTCCAGGGAGATTATGGTTTGGGTTCTGTTAGGTGTCCTCCAAGAGGAAGAGACTATTTGAATTTCATAACACAGGGAGGTAAGTGTGGTTCAGATGACCTGGGGCATGTGCTACACGCAGGGCAGGCCTCCTTGCAACAAACTTTTGAGTGTCCTGTATCATGATCACACAATTTCATCAAACAGAATATCGACTTTTACTGCCATAATAACCATGAGACATGGTGTATCATTTCATTCTGCTTTGTTGTTTTTGTTGTTAGTGGAGAGAATGAAGGTTTAGAGTTACGAGGTAATTTGGGATACAGCCTGAAGGGAGTTCTTGTAGGGCTCATGTGGCTAAGGACCCCTGCGTTTAAAGCTGTGAGGATTTTATTTATCTCTTACCACAGACTAACAGGTCAAGTGTGTTTATCATTACCACCTGTTTGGAATGTCTATACTCTCTTTTTATAGGCCAAGACGTGAACTGCGTTTTATCACTTGCTGTTTTCTGCAACGAGGTCTTTAATGAGCGTTAACTTTTAGGGTCTTAATTGGAAGCAGAAAACAAGGCCCTTTAGAGGACATATGCACCCCAATATGCTCTCCACGGGATATTTTCTTGCATGTGAAGAAAGACGTCTCATCCCAGGCACCCAGCAAGATGGCAAGTGGAGTCTATGGAAACACACAGAACATCTGGCTGAAACATTTAGACTTCCTGCTCCGGCTTTCCCCTCTCTTCAGTGCCAAGGCATAACCTCTGACGACCAGTCAGGATCCTTGCATGTTAAGCCAAACCGTCGGTCATACTGTCGATGTTTCTTGTGTACTATCATTTTTACTGTCAAAGGTGTCACAAGGCCAAAGAATAGAAATAATGAAAAAGAAGAAGGGCGAGGGTGGGAATCCACTTTAAATGAAAAGTTTCCAGAAAGTTTGCAACTCCACGGCATTCATAAGAGTGCTTAATGGATTCTATAACTGGATGGTGCTTTATTCCTTTAATAATTAATTAGACATGAAATGAATCTATTATTATGGGTAATTACTTAATGGACTCCATTAGAATAAAGTTGCTAAAAGGAGAACGCATTTAAACTAACGCGGATGATCTAACTTTTTTCCCCCTCTGGAAAGTTCTTCAGAAGCAGGCAAGGGCTCTTGAAGGCTTGCACTCACGGTAACGCAGCACGCAGCATCTGAGGGCTTCCTCCTCCTTCCTCCCTCTGCTTCCTGCTCTCACTACTCTGCTTCAGGACACTTGAAACCATGGCTAAAATTAGAGCAGATTCGGTGCTGGAGATCTCTGCCTCTGAGCACTTCCAACTGCTTAGAGCTACCCGGGACTGGGAGCTGCAAAGGGTAGGCTCTTTCAGAGCTTCAGAGGGATGTGGCTAGGCTGTTCTCTGTCTTGGAAGACGGTTTAACATTCTCCATCATGGATCCCCTGTGGCAAGTCAGGAAAGGAGCTCCAGACATAGCTCCATCTTTCTGATTTTAATGGGCTGCATCTACCCGAATGGCTAACAACCAAGAGTGCGCTCTGGGGCCTCTAACTCAGAATTTGGTGGCAGAGAAATCCCTATGTTCATTGTTCCCCTTGAATGCCTCATTCTTCGCTCGTCCTGCTTCGATTTTTGGGCGACTTTGTGGGTATTGGAATGCGTGTGACATGCAAAAACTTGTAGAACAAAGGGGGCCACAAGCTACGGGAACAAAGCAGCTAAGAATAAAACGATTGTGACGCTTGGTGGCTAAAGAGAGAGAGGCATCTGCTCGATGAATATGAAAGAGGATCGAATTGAAGCTTTGGAAGCCCTGTGATTGACGAGAAAACTCGTGGATGTGAGAGAGGGCAGCCATCGTGCGCTCAAGCTATAGCAGCCATTACTGTCCCTGAGGGGAGAACGCAACTCTCATGTCTATTGACTCTGTCATATGGCCTTGTCTGAACCAATGGGAGCTCATTGGGTTTCCAAGAAAGAAACTCAGCTGCAAACACATTTGGAAAGACTCTGCCTCGGAAGCATCACAGAACTAAGTCTGGTAAGGGAAATTCCAGAATCCCACTTGAAAGTGCCCAGGGAATGGAATTTCCATCTATCAGGGATAACAGGGACTCTCGTCTCCTGCTGTCTGCCTACCTTCTCTGATCTCTTGCCCCTTGCCTTTCTCAGCCTTCCCCTGCCTCAGAAACCCCCACAGTGAGCCTCAGATTACCAGAACTTCCTGATTCAATTCTTTCTCTGTGAAAATAGTGCAAAATTTGAAGTTGGGAAGGTAGATTTGGATCTCAGGTGTATCCAAGCGGTACCGTGTATATCCATAGCTGCTCAGGCTGCCTTCAGCGTCTGTCCCTCAGTCAGCCAAGGACCATTTCTCAATGGCATTTGGCTCTATTCCTTCTAGAAACAGCCATCATGAAACAAAACATCATAGAATGTGTTACCATAGGTAAGGTAAAAATGACAAAAGTCATGAGGTAAAACATGGAGGCTGACATCCTAAGTCAGTGACTGTTTCTTGAACTCTTTCAGGGACACCCTTGCTGGCCCCAGCAGATTTCTTTAGTCACAGAGGGAGATCCCATAATCCATTTCTTCTATCCTTGACTCTAAAGCCACGTGCCTGAAGCTGCCAAGTTCTGCTGCTTGCTGTGGCTTGAACATGGCCCCCTCATTCAATTACATCTTCACCAGCTTTCTGTTTTTGATGGTTTCCTTCACCTTCACTTGCTAAGCTTGGCTGTCCTAGAACTCACTCTGTAGACAGGCTGACCTTGAACTGTAAAATCCACCTGCTTCTGCCTCCCCAGTCCTGGGATTAAAGGTGTGTAACACCACCCCCCATTCCTAAACTTTTCTTTAATTCCTTTTTATAAATTGGGAGCTTAGCCGGGTGGGGTCTTGCTCTGAAATCATCACTCCCTTTATTCCACTGAGCATCAAGGGTTGTTGTTGGTTTTTTTTTTTAATCTGTTTTTAACTTCCTTAATCTGTTTCTTTTCTCCTTAAATGGCACATTTTGTATTCTCCTTGCATAGCTTGCTCCTTTTTATTATGGGTCTTCATAAGAGTGAACACTAGGGCTGGAGAGATAGCTCAATGGTTAAGAGCACTGACTGCTCTTCCAGAGGTCCTGAGTTCAATTCCCAGCAACCAAGTAACAACCGTCTATAATGGGATCTGATGCTCTCTTCTGGTGTTTCTGAAGATAGCTACTGTGTATTCATAATAAATAAGTAAGTAAATAAATAAATAAATCTTTAAAAAAAGAGTGAACACTGATAACCAGATGGCCAGTTGATAATAGGCTGTTTTGAGATTTCCTCTGCCAATGTAATTTATCCAAACCCATCAATTTAGCCTCAGGCATATTTTTGGACAAGGATGTAAAGAAGCCACATTTTCAATAAAAGATCACAAGGACAGTCTCTAGGTCACTTACTAAAACTCTTCTCTTCCGAAACCTCTTGAGCCAGGTCCCACAGTTCAAATCATCCTTTGCACCATTATCTTCCATGTTCCTACTAGGATGATCCATTAATCCCTGCTTAAAGTGTCCAGCTGCTTTCCTATTCCAAATCCACATTATTCCAAACAAAAGCATGGTCAGCAACCCCACTCCTGGTCCCAACATCTGTCTTAGATAGGGTCTTAATGCTGTGAAGTGACACCATGACCAAGGCAATTCTTATAAAGGAAAGCATTCAATTGGGGCTGGTTTCTAGTACAGAGGTTTTAGTCCATTATCATCATGGTGGGAAACATGGTGGCAATCAGGCAGACATGGGGTTAGAGGAGCTGAGAATTCTATATCCAGATCAACAGGCAGCAGAAAATAACTGAAGCATACTTCCTCCAATAAGACCACACCTTCTCCAATAAGGCCACACCTTCTTCAACAAGGCCATACCTCCTAATAGATCACTATGAAAATATGGGGGCCATTTTTATTCAAACCACTACACTGGGCATGGTAGTCCTAGCACTCAGGAGACAGAGCCCAGCAGATCTCCATGAGCTTGAAGACAGTTTGATCTATATAAAGAATTTCAGGTTATCAAGATCTATATAAGTCTCTGTCTTGATTGATAAACAAGCAATAAATAAATAAGAAAAATCATACATAACACAATAAATACTCTTAGTCTTAGGAAATTCATCCATCCAAGTCTTGAAAGCCTTCAAGGGTGAGTCCCCTCCAACTGCTCCCACTGGAAGGGAGAGTGGGCGAAAACTCCATAAAGGGAAGCCTTTGGAGAAAGGTCTCAGTGAGGAAGAGAGGGGAGTACATCTGAGGAGGCAAAGGAGAAGCAGCCAACCCAGGGAGGAAGGTGACATTGAATGGAAAGGCTAGGCTAGATATGCTTTCTGCCTTTTTGCTACTTTTCCCTCTGTACCCCATCATTTGCTTTCTCCTCTCCTATTTCCTTTTATGTTTTGTAAATCTGGCTACTCAATGAGTGCCCTGAGTTTCAGGCCAGAAATCGACTCCAAACCAATGGAGCCAAATCTTCTTTGTCTTAGTCTCTTGGCCCTTGCAAGTCCTGGGAGATGTAGACGTGCCAGGGATGAGGACATGGGACATGGGAGCACTTAATGTGGCTTTCTGTAGGATTCCAGACCTTGGTGTGTCCAGGGTGCTGACTCTGTGTGGTCATTTTGGGGAAAAGGCAGTGCAGATATAAACCGGAGTTCTTTATGACCTCTGACGAGATAAACCAGCGGTCCCATTGTAGTCCAGCTGTGACAAACAGCTGTCTTCTGCAACAAGCAGAGAGGGCCACAGTGGTCCAACCTGGACCAGGTGTGGGGCACTGCCGCATCATCGTAGCCCAAAGGAGACTTTTAGAAGAGACGTGCTACTTTTTCCCTGCCTTTTCCTCCTCCTATTCTTCCTTCCCATATTCCTCCTTTTCTTCATCTCCCTCTTCCTTCTCTTCCTTTTCCTCCTCCTATTCTTCCTCCTCATTCCCCCCCCTCCTCCTCCCCCTCCTCCTCCTTGGTTAACAATGCAATGTGGACATCCAAATGTTTTTCTGTGCACATGAAGACCAATCCTTGGAATTGTTTGGCTAAAGAGCAAAGGCTGCCACGACTTCCACTCTTGACAATTTCACACACGTTGATTGTGTTTTCAATTGCATTTGACTCTTCACTCCCTCTTACAGCTTTTGCAGAAAAGGAAATTTTGTAGAAAGACAGAAAACTCATCATTTAAAGGGGTGGGGTAACAGCGTCTCATCTGTGTCATGAAGGTTAATTTTACAGTATCCGGTATAAACAGCCACCAGAGTAACCCAAATGACACCAAGTCTTAAACTAGAGTTCGGGTAGGATGCTCCTAGAGAATCATTCCTTGTGAATTGCTGTACACCCCTCCCCTTACCTCATATTCATGAAGCAGAGCTCTGCATCCTGCTGGGACCAGTCATCCTGCTTAGTGGGAAGCTGCCCCAACCCAGGACACAGACACACACACACACACAGACACACACACACACACACACACACACACACATACACTTACTTCTATCTCTTCAGATGTTTGGATACTTCAAAATACCCTTTTGTTCTCCTATTAGAGAAAACAAGGAGGTTGGTTATTCTGAGACTGTCTTACCCAATGAATGTCTTACAGGAGAAGAGCAGGGCTACTGCAGAACCAAATCTTCGGTCACAGGACAGCATTTTGTAGAGAGAAAAAATTTTAAGAAACAGAAAGAAGTTGATCTTTTCTTTCGAACAAATCTCTCTCTCTCTCTCTCTCTCTCTCTCTCTCTCTCTCTCTCTCTCTCTCTCTCTCTCCCCCCTCCCTCCATTCCCCCCACCCCCCCCACCCCAATCTTCCCTGCTTCCCCATCCCTTTCTTGGCTGAACTTTTCAAGTTGGGAGGAAGTATTGAGTAAAGCTTCTGATGTAAAAACTTGCAAAGCTAAAGGCCGTAGAGAATAAGTAAGTCTATCAAATGCTGTCTGGCAAATGAAAAGTATGAATGTCAGCTCAGGTGGGGGCCTATGAAGCAGGTTTTTGTGTCATCATACGATGGCGAGTTTTCTCAGGACAGAGCCTCCTGAAGATGTTCTTGCTGGCTCACAGACTCCTGTTCTTACAATTACAACCTTTGCATCCCCAAGTCATTAAAACCCACTTGCCTTCAATGCCCCAGTATCCAACCCCCCGAGGAAGCTAGCTGGTTCTTGCAGTATGAGCAGAGAAGAAAGTGGCTAACAAGCTAGGAAACTGGCATTTAAATTAGAACTTCTTGCACACATCACTCGCACACATAGAAATTATTAATGGTGACTGGGGGGTGTTGGGCACGTGACAGGACCATCAGGTCCTTAACAGACAAAGCCTTTTGAAATATTCCAGCACTCGCCGTTTTCTTAATTCTGTCTCTTTAGCACGATTCCAGGATTGCTGCAGGATTTGTTGGAAACTCAGATCCTCCAGACCCTACACTCAGATGTGGAGGATTTTTTACTTGTTTGGTCTTCCAGACAAGCCAGGCAAGGCACTCCTCGGTGGGACACAGGGCTTAGTGGCCCTGTGGCCTGATGACTAAGGCAGTGAAATAAGCCTTAGTCACAACAAATCCCATAGTGTCAGACACTTTGGCCAGATGGATTGCTCAAGCTTTTGGATGCATTCTCAAGTACACATACTTAATCACTGCAGGCCCAGTTCATGGAAAAATGACCTGGTACTTGTGTGGGTGTCACTTCCTGTTCCTTCCTTTGGGCAATCAATCCCAACATCAGAGCCTATAGTCAATATTGTCCTGACTTCCTCTTTAGGAGCTTAGCAATATTTACATATTAGAAACGGGTTGCATGCAGATAAAATGATGCTATTTCCAAATATCTCAGATTTTTTTTGAAAATTGGGCCTGGTTTCAAGTAGGCTGTACCATTGCCCTTTAAAGTACATTCTGTACTCAGAACATCAGGTTCCAGATTTTTACTTTCAAAGTCAGCTAAGGCATTTCTTTTACTTCATTTATTTAAAAATGCAACTTGCCTGCCCAAGAAAGACAAGTGTATTGAAAAGTAAATTAAGCCTTGTCAAAACCCATTTAAACCAAATAGTCTATTCACTTACATTAACAAATCAACAAGAAATTAAAACTTTTCCTTCAATCAATATTTGCCACACACAGGGAACTCAATGAGCTAGAGTGCTAGCATGACGTGGGGCGCTCTTCAAGGATCTCAGTTTAGTCGAAAACGCAAAGCTGCTATTCTTGACTGTCAACAAGGCCCATGGGTAAGGAATCAAGTGCAATTAGTACAACAGGACAGGTTGTTACTGTCACAGAGGTAACAATGAAGGATGCAAACGAAGGATGAGACAAGTAAGTCTTAAAGAAGGGTGGATGATACAGACTTCTGAAGTCCTGTTGGATTTCAAACATCTCAGAGGAACAGTTTCCATGTAAGGAAAATATTAAAGCAATGAGAATATGGTAGAGCTGTATGCCAAGACCAGACCGACACAGACGGAGGTTTAGCCTGACTGCATGGAGGTTTGGATTGGTGAGAAATGATAGCAAAATACACCATGTTAGGAAATGATAGGTCTTGAGACCAGTGAGAGTCAGGGTTGAAGGGGTGATGCACCAGAAAACACCGAGATGTTTTTGATGAACCTTAGATCCCAGTATGCTTCAACGGGGTAAGAAATCAGGTCTTGTGTTAAGACAAAAAAAAAACAAATGGAAGCCTTAGACTGGCTTGCTATGAGCAAATTGGAAAAGGGGAGAGAGGTCACTTCTCAACTGCCATTGAGAAAGACCAGAGTAGGGATGTAAGGATTAAAGGACATGGATGGGTCGTAGGTTATAGATCATAGGTCCCTAAGCCCAGAAGCCATGCCCGTTATGACCTGAGAATGAATGAATGTTGCGTGGAATTGAGAAAATGTGGATGTTATTATCAGAGAGGAGACATTAGAAGCTATTCTACTTAGAAACGTTTGAATCTTAGATAAAAGGGGAAATCTAAATGACAGTATCTCTCAGGCGATCAGTAGGAAACCCAGGTGACAGACCATAAAGGATAACTGTCTAAAAACCTGTGACCCTGACCCCATGACCCTGGCTGAGCTCTCTGAGGAAGACAGCCCGTAAAGAGAGCAGATGTATAGGACAGAGCTGTATTAATGATAACCATTAAATCCAAAAATGGCTAGATCCACATAGGAGGTGGGCTTGGGGACCGAGAGATGTTAGAACAACAGAACTGAGCATAAAGTCCTGCCAGACATCACCAAATGGCTTTAAGAGTTTAGACAATAAAAGAGCTATTTTTTAAAGATGCACTGGTTATGGTTAAACATGAAAAAATAATTTTCACAGTTAATGAATATGTTCAGCCTCAGCCTGAAGCACTCTGAAATCAGCACGGTGTGCGTCAAACTTAACACCTTCTGTTGTTTCCAAGATAATATGTCACAACTGAGAAGGTTTTGCATAGGACCCTGCATAGCACAACCAACGTGCCAAGTTACGGCTATCATCTGTCCAGTTCTTA
The DNA here is from genome assembly GCF_011064425.1 of Rattus rattus. Lineage (NCBI taxonomy): Eukaryota > Metazoa > Chordata > Mammalia > Rodentia > Muridae > Rattus > Rattus rattus. The sequence continues at coordinate 228,436,594 of NC_046155.1, read as the reverse complement.
GATGAGAGAAACAAAGGCTACAGATTGTTCCAGATCAAGTAGACAGCAAACAGCAGAAATAAGGCTCTAAGTCACCTCTGATGCCAAAGGCTGTGTTCCGTTCGCTATGCGGTGAAAGGTCTTGTTCAAATAGCAATACAGAAAAAGAGGGACTCTCCCAAACACCCCTATGAACCACTTCCTGCTGCGCTAGATTCCCAGAGGGGTGCCAATGGGCAGCAGGCTACCAGCTCCTCTCCCCTTTCCATATCTTTTGTGTATACACATCCATGTGTACCACAAAAGACTTGTCGAGGGTAACCGCCGATTCATGGTTGATTGCGGTTACACACGTGTGGGACACAGAGGGATAATGATGCTGTGATATGTTCATACAGGTAGCTAGTCACAAACTCTCAGCTCTGCTCTTCATTCGGGACAAAGCAAGTCCTCACAGAAACAGCCCACCATCTCTAAGTTTCACCACCGTGCATGGCACTGGACATGTTTTGGTCATGGTTAAACTGTGGCCCAAATCGTGTATTTAGCCAAATATAGGAAGTAAAGTTAATGGAAGACAATGTATAGTAAAGGTCTTTGAAGACAGGGCGGTTCCTAGCCCTGCTCAGTGGGGGACGCCATCACAAGTATTTCAGTTTTCCAAGATGGAGTGAAGAGTGTGATTTTTTTTTTATAAGAAAGCATTTGGTTTTCTTTTTGCCATCGGACAGCTAATTCCATCTTATGAAAGCACTGTGTAAACTAAGCACAAGGCACATCTGTAGGCCAGATTGGATTTGAATTATGTGTTACTTTATTAACATCATTAAGTTTATTAAGTCCAAAAAGTAATGAGAACAAGAAGAGAGGCCAAGTAGAAAGGAAGTCTGACCAAAGCCACAAATACCACAGTTCTCTGGAGAGGCCCAACTTTCCCCAGATATAGATACATTAACTAGTGCACACATCATGATTTAAAAAGTCCAAGGGTGACCCACAAACAGCTTCTACGACCCTACATGTTCATAAAGAGAAGCGTCAACAGCCCGAGTTTAGATTGTGGGCTTTATTTCCTTTTCCATTAATTAATTCATTTATTAACTTTACATCCCAGTCCCCCCTCTCACACAGGTCCTCCCATATAACCTCCTCCTCTTCTCCTCTGAGAAGGGGGAGGCCCCCATAGATATCACCCCACTCTAGCACATCAAGTCACTGCAAGACCAGAAGTATCCTCTCTTTTGAGGCTAGACAAGGTAGCCCATTTAGATGAACAGGGTCCACAGGAAGACTACAGATTCAGGGACAGGCCCTGCTCCAGTTGTTTGGGGATCTGTATGAAGACCAAGCAGCACATCTACTACATATGTATGGAGGGGGTAGGTCGAGCCCCTCCTTGCTTTTTGACTGGTGGCTCAGTTTCTGGGAGCTACCAAGGTATGGACCTTATTTTCGAATAAAATTGACTTTCAACCAAAAGACATCATAAAAGATAAGGAAGGACACTTCATACTCATCAAAAGAAAAATCCACCAAGATGAACTCTCAATCCTAAATATCTGTGCTCCAAATGCAAGGGCACCTACATTCATAAAAGAAACCTTACTAAAGCTCAAAGCACACATTACACCTCACACAATAATAGTAGGAGATTTCAACACCCCACTCTCATCAATGGATAGATCATGGAAACAGAAATTAAACAGAGACACAGAGAAACTAACAGAAGTTATGAACCAAATGGATTTAACAGATATTTATAGAACATTCCATCCTAGAACAAAAGGATATACCTTCTTCTCAGCACATCATGGTACTTTCTCCAAAATTCACCACATAATCGGCCACAAAACAGGCCTCAACAGATACAGGAAGATAGAAATAATCCCATGCATCCTATCAGATCACCACGGACTAAGACTGGTCTTCAATAACAACAATAAGGAAAGAATGCCCACATATACATGGAAGTTGAACAATGCTCTAATCAATGACAACTTGGTCAAGGAAGAAAAAAAAGAAAGAAATTAAAGACTCCGTAGAATTTAATGAAAATGAAGGTACAACATACCCAGACTTATGGGACACAATGAAAGCAGTGCTAAGAGGAAAACGCATAGCTCTGAGTGCCTTATTTTCAAAAGGATTTTGGGGAATGGAGAGATAGCCCAGTGGTTAAGAGCCTTTGATGCGGCCAGTGGATCCCTACCCTCAGCAGCTCTCTGCTCCCAGGCCCCCTGGAGGGGAGTTCTCGTCAAAAAACGGGCTTCAACAGGTACAGAAATAGAAATAATCCCATGCGTGCTATCAGACCACCACAGCCTAAAACTGGTCTTCAATAACAATAGGGGAAAAATGCCCACATATACGTGGAAATTGAACAATGCTCTACTCAATGATAACCTGGTCAAGGAAGAAATAAAGAAAGAAATTAAAAACTTTTTAGAATTTAATGAAAATGAAGGTACAACATACCCAAACTTATGGGACACAATGAAAGCTGTGCTAAGAGGAAAACTCATAGCGCTGAGTGCCTGTAGAAAGAAACAGGAAAGAGCATATGTCAGCAGCTTGACAGCACACCTAAAAGCTCTAGAACAAAAAGAAGCAAATACACCCAGGAGGAGTAGAAGGCAGGAAATAATCAAACTCAGAGCCGAAATCAACCAAGTAGAAACAAAAAGAACCATAGAAAGAATCAACAGAACCAAAAGTTGGTTCTTTGAGAAAATCAACAAGATAGATAAACCCTTAGCCAGACTAACGAGAGGACACAGAGAGTGTGTCCAAATTAACAAAATCAGAAATGAAAAAGGAGACATAACTACAGATTCAGAGGAAATTCAAAAATCATCAGATCTTTTACTATAAAAGCCTATATTCAACAAAACTTGAAAATCTGCAGGAAATGGACAATTTCCTAGACAGATACCAGGTACCGAAGTTAAATCAGGAACAGATAAACCAGTTAAACAACCCCATAACTCCTAAGGAAATAGAAGAAGTCATTAAAGGTCTCCCAACCAAAAAGAGCCCAGGTCCAGACGGGTTTAGTGCAGAATTCTATCAGACCTTCATAGAAGACCTCGTACCAATATTATCCAAACTATTCCACAAAATTGAAACAGATGGAGCACTACCGAATTCCTTCTATGAAGCCACAATTACTCTTATACCTAAACCACAAAAGACCCAACAAAGAAAGAGAACTTCAGACCAATTTCCCTTATGAATATCGATGCAAAATACTCAATAAAATTCTGGCAAACCGAATCCAAGAGCACATCAAAACAATCATCCACCATGATCAAGTAGGCTTCATCCCAGGCATGCAGGGATGGTTTAATATCGGAAAACCATCAACGTGATCCATTATATAAACAAACTGAAAGAGCAAAACCACATGATCATTTCATTAGATGCTGAGAAAGCATTTGACAAAATTCAACACCCCTTCATGATAAAAGTCCTGGAAAGAATAGGAATTCAAGGCCCATACCTAAACATAGTAAAAGCCATATATAGCAAACCAGTGGCTACCATTAAACTAAATGGAGAGAAACTTGAAGCAATCCCACTAAAATCAGGGACTAGACAAGGCTGCCCACTCTCCCCTACTTATTCAATATAGTTCTTGAAGTTCTAGCCAGAGCAATCAGACAACAAAAGGAGATCAAAGGGAAACAGATTGGAAGAGAAGAAATCAAATTATCACTATTTGCAGTTGATATGATAGTATATTTAAGTGAACCAATAGTTCCACCAGAGAACTTCTTAACCTGAAAAAGAAACTTCAGCAAAGTGTTTTGATATAAAATTAACTCAAATAAATCAGTAGCCTTCCTCTACACAAAAGAGAAACAGGCTGAGAAAGAAATTAGGGAAATGACACCCTTCATAATAGATCCAAATAATATAAAGTACCTCAGTGTGACTTTAACCAAGCAAGGAAAGATCTGTACAATAAGAACTTCAAGACTCTGAAGAAAGAAATTGAAGAAGATCTCAGAAGATGGAAAGATCTCCCATGCTCATGGATTGGCAGGATTAATATAGTAAAATGGCCATTCTACCAAAAAAGCGATCTACAGATTCAATGCAATCCCCATCAAAATACCAATCCAATTCTTCAAAGAGTTAGACAGAACAATTTGCAAATTCATCTGAATAACAAAAAACCCAGGATAGCTAAAACTATCCTCAACAATAAAAGGACTTCAGGGGAATCACTATCCCAGAACTCAAGCAGTATTACAGAGCAATAGTGATAAAACTGCATGGTATTGGTACAGAGACAGACAGATAGACCAATGGAACAGAATTGAAGACCCAGAAATGAACCCACACACCTATGGGCACTTGATTTTTTTGACAAAGGAGCCCAAACCATCCAATGGAAAAAAGATAGCATTTTCAGCAAATGGTGCTGGTTCAACTGGAGGTCAACATGTAGAAGAATGCAGATCGATCCATGCTTATCACCCTGTACAAAGCTTAACTCCAAGTGGATAAAGGACCTCCACATCAAACCAGATACACTCAAACTAATAGAAGAAAAACTAGGGAAGCATTTGGAACACATGGGCACTGGAAAAAATTTCCTGAACAAAACACCAATGGCTTATGCTCTACGATCAAGAATCGACAAATGGGATCTCATAAAACTGCAAAGCTTCTGTAAGGCAAAGGACACTGTGGTTAGGACAAAACGGCAACCAACAGATTGGGAAAAGATCTTTACCAATCCTACAACAGATAGAGGGCTTATATCCAAAATATACAAAGAACTCAAGAAGTTAGACCGCAGGGAGACAAATAACCCTATTAAAAAATGGGGTTCAGAGCTAAACAAAGAATTCACAGCTGAGGAATACCGAATGGCCGAGAAACACCTAAAGAAATGTTCAACATCGTTAGTCATAAGGGAAATGCAAATCAAAACAACCCTGAGATTTCACCTCACACCAGTGAGAATGGCTAAGATCAAAAACTCAGGTGACAGCAAATGCTGGCGAGGATGTGGAGAAAGGGGAACACTCCTCCATTGTTGGTGGGGTTGCAGACTGCTACAACCATTCTGGAAATCAGTCTGGAGGTTCCTCAGAAAATTGGACATTGAACTGCCTGAGGATCCAGCTATACCTCTCCTGGGCATATACCCAAAAGATGCCCCAACATATAAAAAAGACACGTGCTCCACTATGTTCATCGCAGCCTTATTTATAATAGCCAGAAGCTGGAAAGAACCCAGATGCCCTTCAATAGAGGAATGGATACAGAAAATGTGGTACATCTACACAATGGAATATTACTCAGCTATCAAAAATAATGACTTTATGAAATTCGTAGGCAAATGGTTGGAACTGGAAAATATCATCCTGAGTGAGCTAACCCAATCACAGAAAGACATACATGGTATGTACTCATTGATAAGTGGCTATTAGCCCAAATGCTTGAATTACCCTAGATGCCTAGAACAAATGAAACTCAAGACGGATGATCAAAATGTGAATGCATATCGCTCCTGAGAGACACAGCCAGAATACAGCAAATACAGAGGCGTATGCCAGCAGGAAACCACTGAACTGAGAATAGGACCCCTGTTGAAGGAATCAGAGAAAGAACTGGAAGACCTTGAAGGGGCTCGAGACCCCATATGTACAGCAATGCCAACCAAACAGAGCTTCCAGGGACTAAGCCACTACCCAAAGACTATACATGGACTGACCCTGGACTCTGACCTCATAGGTAGCAATGAATATCCTAGTAAGAGCACCAGTGGAAGGGGAAGCCCTGGGTCCTGCTAAGACTGAACCCCCAGTGAACTAGACTGTTGGGGAGAGGGAAGCAAGGGGGGGAGGGTTGGGAGGGGAACACCCATAAGGAAGGGGAGGGGGGGAGGGGGATGTTTGCCCAGAAACCGGGAAAGGGAATAACACTCGAAATGTATATAAGAAATACTCAAGTTAATAATAAAAAAAAATAAAAAAAAATAATAAAGGGTGGTTGAGAAGATGACTTGGTGCTACATAAGCCTGAAGACATTAGTTTCCAAAAAAAAAAAAATTTATGTCACATATACAGCTGTTGTACTTTATATTATAGAATAATTATATAATTTATCATTCATATACTGCTCATTTAAGAAGTCTGTTGTTTTTATTTTATTTTACACAATTTATGAGAAAGAAAATCCATGCATTTGAACTGTAATTACAATGAAACAATTTTGTCAATTTTGAGTCTTTTTCAAAACACCATACATGATTAAAACACATAATGCACTAGTAAAAAAAAAAAAAAAAAAAGAGCCTTTGATGCTCTTGCAGAGGACCCAGGTACTTAGCACCCAAGCGGGATGTCCTAAAACTCCACTTCTAGGGGAGCTGATACCCTCTTCCTGTTTTCATGGGCACCTACATGTACATGCTTCAGTACATGTACCAGTGTCCATGCATACATATAAAATAAATAAAATTTTGAAACAAAATAGATTATACTAACAAGTTTGCGTGTGAGTCGTAGTTTGTTCTGTCATTCCTGAGAGATTAAAAGGGCCCTGAATTTTTTAAAGTCATATCAAAACTGAGGCAAAATAACCTTGAAAAAAAATAAGGAAGAATCATCTTTACCACTAATAAGGAGAGGGATTGAAGGGACGATGCCATGACATGGTGAAAAACCCTCACGGGTTTGGATTTTAGCTCTGTCGTTAATAACTTTCTGACCTTTGAAAAGTATGACCCATATGCAATTCACGTTTGCTTTCTCCTTAATAGAAATTAATAGCGATTTTCATTATAAAATATTTAGTTTAAGTTGGTGATATGGCTCAGGGAATGAACACTTTTGCCACCAGGCCTGACACATTGATTTGGATCCCTGGAACCCACATGGAGGAGAGAAACTAACTCCAGCAAATTGTCCTCTGACCTCTGCACTTATGTATATGTATATGAACATGTATATATGTGTATGTGCATATATATATATGTGTGTGTGTACACTCACACACTCACATCCCCAAGCAAATAAATAAATATGTGTCTAAAACATATACAATAATATACTGTAGTTTATAAATATGATCATTAAACAAATACATAGTTTGAAAATGTTATTATAATTAGAGTGACAATGAAGAGGTACAGATCTAGGGATGGGTAGGACAGCATAGACACCAGACAAATGCATAAAACAGAGGCCATTTGTACCCTGAAAACAATCGATCTCTACTGGCTCTATGTAGATTCACAGAACACACTTGCTCACTTCCTGATATAAAGGGCATTCTAACAATGTGAGTGCTGGAAAGACAGTTACCTCCCAACAAAGCAAGTTATACAAAATCAGTTTCAGAACTAGAACATGGTAAGTGATTTCTTTAAACAAGCATATCCTTATTTTAGTAAATGAAATCATTTCTGTGGCATTGGGAAAGCTTGGCTTACAGGTGGTACATATTGGGCACACACATGGGTAGCACACTCTTTTCAGGGACAAAGTCCAAGACATGGCAACTCCTATTGCAGTGAGAGAAACCTGAGGTAAGACTGGGAAAGTGAACAAGAGATCACAGTAGAGATGGTACTATCTGGCCACCTTTATATGATTCTGTGTTAAATCTGTGTATGTATACCACTTTGTAGATAGGAGGAGTCATTGCTGGTGTCTGAAAGTGTCATACATGCATATGATGTAGTTCGGGCTAATCCCCCTGCGCCAATTTCCCCCTATCTCACACTACTTTTCCCTTCCAACTTCACAGGTTCTTTTTTAAGCCCACCAAGCCCACTTACTGCTGCTTAGATGTGCACGGGTGAGAACTATCTACTGAAGCCTGGGTGGCCCATCAGGGACAACATCGCTGAAGAATATTGACTGTCCCTCTCCCAGCAACAATCAACCACCAACAGTTCCTCATCTAGTAACAGGAATTCATGAACTCCTTCCCCAACCACGCTCAGATTTTGGCCTGGTAGCCAGACATTGATGACATATGTATCAAGGATTCTTTTTACCTAATTAGCTTATTTTAAAAGATTTTGAGGGAAACATCTGCCCTGGTTATTATTGAACAAATGGGACTTGACTTACCTTCCTACCACAAACCAGAAAGCTGAACAAAATATGAGCAAGTAGTTTCGAGAGAGTGGATTACGACAGGCCACACAGGACTCTGACCCCTATGAAGACAAAGACAAAGAAGGGTACTCTAGGCTCAAGCCACAGTGAGTAGGGACCAGCGACCAGCCAGCTTTCTACAAGTCAGACTTGGAGGAAGTCAGCCGGACTCTTATCTGTGATAACTAATGCAGGAAGGGAGATCTCAAGTAGCACACAGCACCATCACTTTCCTTAAATGGATAAAGGTCAACATTTGCATTGACTGAGTACTGAAGGTAGGGGAAATGGGTAGAGAGATAGTTTTGGAAAACCTCATAAAGATCAAACAGTATTAAATGCAAATTATTTACGCATTAGGGTTCAACAACAGAGGTCATCAGATTTGGGCTGTAGATTGTTTGCTTAGCATGCTGGAGGCCCTGATTTTTGTGATCAGAACTGAAAAAAAAAAAAAAAAACTGTGACATTGGTTAAACGAAAGACTAAAGATTGATGTTCTTGAGCTTCTGAATGAAAACAAAGTGTAAATAGTGGATAACATTATTTGGATTGTGAAATTGCTGCTCTCAGGTATTTTCCGTAGTAGAGAATCATTATCATTACTTTCTTTTCTCTTTGAGCATTTGTTCTTAGAAAATTTCATTCATGTATGCATTATATCTTAATTATACCACCCCCAATCCCTCTCTCCAACTAAATTTCTCCTAAGGCCCCCCAACATATCTGCCTACTAGTATCATTCCTTTAGTTCATCTCTCTCTCTCTCTCTCTCTCTCTCTCTCTCTCTCTCTCTCTCTCTCTCCCCCTCCCCTCTTTTCTTCCCTCCCCTCTCCTCCAAATCCACAGAGAAAAATTAAATCTGTCTGTGTGTGTAATGAGTGTGGGGCCACCCACTGGGAAATGGAGCTCCTTGCTAGCTAGATTTCACAGTACTGGACAGTGTTATGAAGACCACCGAGGGAGAATATCAACAGTGTCATCTTGCACTAGACCCTGCCTGTTACGATATCATGTTCCAGGAAGCTGTGCCCACTGTGCAATAGAGGCAAGACTGTTCATGGGGTAACCAAGTGCTCTATCTATTGTATTTGAAGTATGTTCCACAAGAGTAAACTCATGCTTGGCACCATAAGCATAACCAATGCTCAAGGCTGGAGAAGACACAGGCCCAAGGAGAACCTATTTATGTTTTGCTAAGGGGTTTGTTGTCATTCTAAATATTATTGTTTATAGCTATTGATTTGTGCTGTTCTCAATCTTGGGTGAAAAAGCATCTTATTGCAGAGGGCAGTGATTATGACAGAGACTCATAACTATTCAAAGTGTCAAGAATAAGTAACTGTAGGTTCTCAGCCATAATGAGACATCTATATCTACCTTCCCCTGCAAGGCTCAAGGACCGTTACAGAAGAACGTGTGGAAAGAGTAAAAGCTGCAGGGTGGGAGAAATACCATGAAATGGCAACCTTTAGACATGACATGGCTGTTGTACACGTGGACCTACAACATCTGTGGTCATTTGCACAAGAACTGCACAGGTTCGAGCCAGTTAAGAATCCTCGAATGGAAGGTGGAGGGGTTGCAGAGGTCTCACACCTAACTGAGGAGTTATTGACAGATGACAGTTAATGGAGAATGGTTGGTCACTTTTCTTTGGGGGTGGCTGCTTCTATTAACTTAGAAACAGCCCTTTGAATTTTTGTTGATAGTTATGGAGATAAATGAAAACCAGCCAGATAGGAGCAAACAAGGACAGAGTATGGCACGAGGGAGGGAAGCAAGAATGGGATCATCTGTACCTGCATGAGACATCATGTGTTCTCTGCAAGAAAACAAAGTTGACTGGATCTTTTTATGTTGAAAGAGAGTACTGATCTCCCCCATCCTCGAGCTGCTCAGAGCTCCCAAGCAAGTCTGCCGCCCTTGTCAGCATTTGGGCAGAAATTCAGGTAGAGAAGTAGACAGTGGTATTGAAGGGAACAACGCTTCAGGTGGGATCAGAAGCAAGCGGTAGCAGACAGCTGTGGCTGAGGGAAGCCACTGGGGAGGGCTGGGACCGTCCTCCACGAGCACACGCCTGGCTCTCTCTGGTTAGGCTTAAATTGGAAGTGGCAGTAAAAATTCGGTTAAACATTAGTTAGCAGTCAAGCCCAGGCCACTTTAGTTTGGCTGTTACCCAAACCGTTGTTTGTTTTCCTGCATTAGTTATCACAGATCACCGTCTGGCTGACCTCCTCCAAGTCGGATTTGTAGAAAGCTGGCTGGTCACTGGCCCCTACTTCACTGTGGCTTGAGCCTAGTCCTCATGCATGCTAGGCCATGGCTCTACCACTGAGCTGTATCCTGCCAGGGTCTTATGTCTGTATGTAGTGGAATCCTCCAAGCATCAGGACTCTTGTTCCCAGAGTGTTCTATTACTTTTAGTTTTCATAAGACAGAGTCCTGGAAATCCCCTATTCTGTGTCAGTCTAAACTTGTCCTCTACTAGGCGTGCTGGTGACCCTGGAATCAACCTTTCTCACCCATTGGTGATTCTTCCTATATTTCCTATAGTGGTTCTATTTACATGGACTTAACATGTCTTCCTTCCTCTTGTGTGCCCTTCTAGTTGTTTTGCAGCATTGGCCTCTAGAGATGAGTAAGGTATTAGTTACTTAGTCATTGGTCTGATGCAAATACCAGAAGAGGTTATTTCGGCTTACAGTTTGACAGGACAGTCCATCATGGCTGAAGAAACTTGGGGCGCCTGGTCACAATGCAGCACTAGTCGGGAAACAGAGAGTCGTGACCGTGGGTGTTCGACTTGTTTTCTCCCTCTAATTCTTCCATGAACTGCTTCCATGTACTTTTCTCCACTCTGCATCCCATGCACTGAACAGCACTGCCCATGTCTACAGTGGGTCTCCCCCTCTCACTCCGCCTAACCTAGAACCCCCCTCAGAGATGTGTGTACAGACTGTTCCCACGAGGATTTGAAATCCTGCCAAGCTGACAATATAAACCCTCACAAGAAGAGTGTGGACTGGGGGCGGGAGTGGGGTTTGTCCACCCCAGCATCTTGCAAAGAAGGATTTGGTGGGAAGTCTCAATTAGGAAACATTAATTTTTTCCTCCACAAAACCTCATCCTCCAAACGTCTTGGCATTTGATACTGCCCTTTCGCCTTGAATGCTGCTGACGTCCAGGTGCTCCGTTCAGCACACACGGTCTTTTGTATTTTTCTCCTCAGCTACTCCAGGGTCTACAACTTCTCCCATCCTTTATTTGAGCAGAGGCGACTCTAATCTCTCTCCTTTCTTTGCTTTGAGACAGTTTTAAAGTCTTCCTTTTGCTGCTTAAGTATTGTTTTCTTTTATGCCGAGTATGCATTTTTGTTCCTTAAGACAGCAAACGTTTTACCTCAACGTGGCTCTTATTTTGAGCACATCAACATCGTCAACATTTCGTAGTACATCAGATATTGAGGGTCCAAGAATCCAACAATTCAGAAAAAGGACAGCCGTGTCCAAAAGCATCGATTACAGTCACTGAGTTTTATGTGTTAATTGCAACTGAGACAAGGACTGGCTTCAACGCAGTCAAGTTCAGAGCCCTTCATACCTGTGAATGATCCCGAAGTGTGACAGTGTTGCCATAAACAGACGCCGAATTTCCTGTTTAACCCCTGGATTCTGAAAAGATTTTAATATTAACTCAGGAATTTCTTCTGGCAATAAAATTCATTACCACCGTGATTTAAAGTTTCCTTTTTCGGAATAGGACTTATTTGAATATGTTAGTAGTTCATTTAAAATAATGTAGAACTGGGTAGGCATAACACAGGACACAACAACGCAAAGATGAAGAGTCTGGGAGGTGCTAGCAAATCAATATTTGAGCTTTTACCCCAAATCCTAGCTATATTATTTTTCATCCCAGGATGTAGTTTCAAGGCTCAAAACCTATCCCTGGGGAGCTTTATGATTTGGAGCTTGCTAAGATTTCTTCTATAAATAGTTCAGCAAAGGAAAGAAAACGAGCTATCAGCACTTGCCCTGACAAGGGATTTATCAAGCAGCCAGCACTAAACTCCAGTCCTCATGGTTGTCAGGTTATAAAGTAGTGGAGTCATCATTCAAGTGGATTTAAGTCTCCATTGTGTATAAAGACCTCTCAGGGCTAACAAGTTAAGATGGATAACACACACAAAGTCTCTTAGCCTTTGGGGGTGCTTGACACAGCAAAATACAAACATGAGAAAGATAGCTTCCCTCCTGGTCTGGCTAAGCTGAGCCAAGAGTGGTGGCGAGGCTGTAGAGAGCTAGACACTGTCTGTACTTATGAAGAGTGGGGTTTGTTTCCTGCCAATTCCTTTTTTTTTTTTTTTTTTTTTTTTTTTTTTTTTTTTACTGGGGTGACCATGTGCAGGTTGATTTAACTCCTTTCAATCTCAGTGAATTGTTGGAATATGAAAATGAGACAGGATCTATGGTGCGCTATTAGCATAGCTCATGAAATGTATTCAGAAGGTGCTAGCTGAATTTGCTGATATTGATGGCCAGAGTTAATACCAGCAGCATGGTCTCATCAGAGCTAAGCACTTAGATTAACTCCTGTGTAGTGCGGAGAGTCAGCCACCTCAGCCTCGGATATCCCACGTCATCATCGGGTGACTTTGAGATGAAGACTTGAGATTTAGGAATGGTAAATTTGGGGGAGATCTCGAGAAACAAAGAGAATCCAGACTTGGCTCTGAAATCTAGACTTCCTTCCACGGAGTTTCTCACTTCAACTACAGGACATAGAAATGATGTGAGTGGTGTTTTGATCTGAATATGAGCCCCATCGGCTCATATATTTGATTTTTATAGTCATCAGGGAGTGGCAGTATTTGAAAAGGATTAAGAGGTGTGACCTTGTTGGAAGTAGCGTATCACTAGGAGTGGGCTTTGAGATTTCAAAGCCCATGCCAGGCCCAGTCTGTCTGTCTATCTGTCTGTCTGACTGACTGTGTGTCTGTGTATCTGTCTCTGTCTCTCTGTGTTTGTGTCTCCATCTCCATCTCTGTCTCTATCTCTCTGTCTCTGTTTGTCTGTCTCTCTGTGTCTCTGTCTCTGTCTCTCTCTCTCCCCCCTCCTCTCCTCCCCTCCCTCTCCCTCTCCCTCTCCCTCCCCCTCCCCCTCCTCCTCTCCCTCCCCCTCTCCCTCTCCTCTCCCTCTCCCTCTCCCTCCCTCTCCCTCTCCCTCTTCTCCTCCCTCCATCCCTATAGATCAGGATGTAGTTCTCAACTACTTCTCCAGCATCCTGCCTCCCATGCCTACTGCCATGCCTCCCATCATGATGATAATGTACTGAGCCTCTGAAACTGTAAGGAAGCACCCAATTAAGTGCTGTCTTTTATAAGCACATTTTATAAGAAATGCCCTGGGCATGGTGTGTCTTTATAATAACTAAGACAAGTGGCCATTTCTCAGTTTTTCAGGGATGGTTCACCCTAGAAACTTAGACAAGAAGCTAATCCATTGTCTACTATATTGGTCATGCTTCTCCCAAAAGAAAGAACAGATAGAATCTATATGGGATTCATTAGACTGATTTATACTACATGGTCCAGGTAGTCCAACCATGGCTGCCTCACACTGGAGAGGGCAAGGATCTGATAGCTATCGGCATACCATATGAAATATATTCACTAAGCTTCAGATGAATTTGCTGATATTAGTAGAATTAATAATTTCCATGAGGCTGGTTACTCATGAAGAGATGCTGGTCTTCTAAGTTCAAACATAAAGAAATCTGTTTTTTAATACGAATTAAAGAATGCCATAACAACAGCACAGGTCAATTTGTGAGTGAGAGTGAGACAAGAAGGCAAAGGGTAAAGTTTCCTTCTTCTGTGTCCACTTATCTAGGCTGCCAACAGAAGATGGCACCCACATATAGGGTATGTCTTCCTGCTTCAAAGAGTCAGGAGCGCCCAGCAGATTATGTGTTAGTCCATTCCAGACACAGCCATGTTGCTAGTCAAGACTAGCCATTGCACTTTCCATATGACCACTAGGACTTGTGAGGCTCAGACTGCTTCATGCTCTGTTATTTTATATTGTACACAATAATTGCTTTCAGGCTATTCCCTGCCCCGAGTGACTCAATTTTACAAAACATCAGTGTTTTCCACCCCAAGAGCACATGAGGTGGCAGGAGACTGAATCCTTTTCATTCTGGGAAGCCACCATCCACTGTCCAACACAGACCACGAGACACAGCTAATAAATCATTTGTACAAATAAAATAATATTACCCACAAGCCTATTAATAAAGTTAATTAGGAACACATGGGTTCATGGATATACAAAACCACATCAGAATAAGCAGGCCCATCAACATATCAAACACACCAAAACTGATGTAGCCTCCTCATCGAGATTATTTTAAAAGAAGGACCATTAACCCTGGACACCCATGGATGTGTCACCAGACCATCCGGGGAATTCATCATGAGATGAATAGATGGTGAACAGGAACTCCTTCCCTCACTACCTCTTCTGATACACTGGGGATCCAAAACCTTCTGGGTGCTGGAAAGAAGCCTTATTAGAGGCTAGCAGGGATGTGTCTGGCCAGGTACACTCCCACGTCGGCGGGTGGCTCAATGTTCTGTTGAACAATGGAGCCAGTTGTGAGAGAGAAAAGTCTTGCTTTGTAGTTGGCAAGCATAAAGATGAACCGGCAATAATTGGCATCTTCGCGTTCGTTTTTTCCCAGAAGAGAACTGGCCAACTCCAACTCATAGCCATAGGAAGGGAATGCTGGGAAATGTAGTTCTAGTTTGGACTAGGTCATATACTGCTGTGTTATGTGATGGAAAGGTGAACCACAGTGTGTAACACAACAGAACAAGAGTAGAAGGAACACTGAGTCTAGGCAAGACTAGAGACCAGAGGTGTGAACATGACTCCGTGATTAAGAAGGAAGGTACAACCTGGCCTCCTCCGGCTGCCTGCTAAGGAGAGTCACGTTTAGCTGGGCCTCCTTGTTGAATCGGTCTGGGATTTAAAGAGCTCTGTTAAACCAGGACAACATATGAGCACTGATAGTCAGGATCTTCCGCCAGGACTACAGATACATGTATAGTCACTGTAACCTTGTGAGTTTGTAAACCATAGGGCAGAAGCACAAGTCATAGCTTATGTCACCTAGGCATTCAGTCCCAGAGCCTGAGGGTGCAGCCTCAAACATACCAGGTCATGCTTCTGCTCTCTTCACGTTCACGTTCCTACAAAAGGGATGAAAGTGTGGAAATAGTCAGTAGGCTCTCTAAGTAGCAGAGAGGCTCAGAGCTAGGCGTAGAAATCTGGGTACATGTTCAGAGAGAGACAGGCAATATTCTTTTAGCCAAAGTAGCCAGGGAAAGGCCTCTGTGAGGAAGGAGCCTAAGAAGGGAGGAGACATGGACCTCTCTGGGAGGAAGGTTACAAGGCAGACATTTTTATTCCTGAGCTGGATGGACTACAGCAGCAAATGTGACTGGATAACAAGCACCTCAGTGAGAAACACAGAAGAGGCTGGAAATCCACACAAAGGCACCAAACTTAATGTAATAGTGAAAGGGCCTGGAGGCTTTGGGTAGCAGAGTGGACGCTGAATGGCTGCTGCCCGGTCGGAGCTGACTAGAATTCTGTGTGCAGTTCACACTTGTAACTAGGAGCGCTGAAGACGGGAAATTCGAGCGGTTAACTTTCCACGGGATCTAAGGAGTAGAATATCAAACAGCTCGTTGCTATAGGGTGTTCTACAATCGGGTCCTGTGATTGGCTGAGCGCCTCATTTGCCAAAAGCCTCTGGCTGTTGAGGTAATCCTGTGTATAAGACTTAGCTCAGTGGTAGAGCGCTTGCCTAGGAAGCGCAAGGCCCCAGGTTCGGTCCCCAACTCCGGGGGTGGGGGTGGGGGAAGACTGCCAGAATCCTCGAGAGATCAAGAGGCCACAGGATCACTTCGGCTTCCTGTCCTGCCTCTGTCTCTGATCTCAGTGCAGGGAAGCTGAGAGGTGGGGCATTACAAGGAGTGTGGGGCTTAGTTGGTGTCCTAGAGGCCTTAGTAGGAACAATTTGCTAAGTCAGGAAGAAGCCAGACGCAGGGAGGACTTCTACTTCGTGGCCAGACGCCACTTCTCACTGCCAGAAAGTGGTAGAGCTGGAACAAAATAGTTCAGAGAACTTCAAGTCCTGTGGGCGATCAAACTCTGCTGAGGTATCCTAGAATTGCACAGAGGTGACTCAGGGACACAGCCAAGAAAGGATGAGAAACGGAGTCGGTGGGAAACCAGACTTCCTGCCTCCCAGTGCTCCCTGTGTGTCATTTTTACTTCCAACTTCAAAGTTTACATTTTAAATAAATGATAGTTAAGGTGTGGATTTTTTTTTTTGAAGATGTTAAATGGGTGAGGAAATTTTAGGTGAAATTTGCACGGAGTTTGACATTGAGAATCATTCTTTTTATCTTTTTATAAAAGTTGTTTTTAGAGTGACAATTGGACCAGCACTTTCTTCTCTACTCCAAGTCATTGTTCTCATAGTGTATGGGGGTGTGAGATGGATCCAAGGAAAGAGACTGTTCTAGTTTGCTTCTTTGTCACTGCAAAAAACACTGACCAAAAGAAACTTGGGGAAGAAAGGATGTATTTGCCTTCAAGGTTATGTAGTCCATCACTGAGGGAAGTCAAGGCCAGAAGGAACTGAGGCAGAAATCATGGAGGTATGCTGCTTACTGGCTTGCTCGACTTGCTCAGCTTTCTTTCTAATGAATTAATTTTTCCTTTTTTATTTAACATTTCATTGATTCTCCGTGGACCTCACGTGATGTACCCCAATCCTGCTCATCTTCCCATCCCCTTATACCCACCCTCTGCCCTTGCAACCTCCCCCCAAAAAGAAAAAAAGGTCTCATTTTGGGAGGGTAGTGTGTCCCACAGCATTCCCCTTAGTCCACACCTCCCCACTTGCAAATGCATGAGTCATGAGTCTGGCTCTAGGCCCTTGGCCCTTGGCCTCTGCCACATCCTCAGTCAGATATCGTTATTGCCCTGTGCCATGGAGAGCCTGTAGCCCTGTAGGACCAGCCCCTTCACGTGCTCCAGCAGTTCCTAAACGGGGTAGATGTTAGGGTGGATCAGAGCCCTGGATCTGGGCCTGGGCGATAGCCAGGCTGGTCAGCCTGCCAGCTCTCCCTCACGGACACCACCGCCTGCTTTAGCCTGCTTTCTTATGCAACCAGACCCAGACCAGACCCAGACTGTACCACCCACAGTGGACTGGGCCCTCTCACATCAATTATTCACCAAGAAAATGCCCTGCAGACATGCTCTTAGATCAGCATGGTGTGATAGAGGAGCTCTTACTGGAGGTTCATTCTTCTTAAGTGACTCTAGTTTGTGTCAAGTTGACAAAAAAACCAGCCAGCACAGAGGGCATACTCTTCAGAATAGACAGATATGTTCCCCTTGACCCTTGGCGATGCTGTGGCAATGGTGGTCATTCAAATATACATTTCACTTGGCTGTTTTCTATGGTTGTGCAGGCCCTAGTGACTAAATGAAATCTAGACTCATTATTGTGACAAATCAACCAATGACTCTGTGTGAACTTGTCTTTGCATCTAGTTCCCATCTTAGCCTAGGACAAGACAAAACAGTACTCCTGCAGGCTTTGGAATCCAACTTTCCAGATTATATTCAGACAAGGGCTCAGTGGGAAGGAGCGGGAAATGGGTACCAATAAATTTAAAGAAACTTTCCTATTCTTGAGCATTTTTGAAAGTTGGTTTATATGTAAATAAGGAAGGAGAAGTTAAGTACAGAAAGCAAACCGATGTCGAGCTCAGGAAAATCAGACATTTTGCAAGAAAGAAAACATGATAGTAGTAAATGACTTGGGTTCTTTTTTTCCCCCCAACACAGTATTTGTATTAATTATTTGGGAATTTCCCATCGTGCATCCTGATCGCACTCACTTCCGTTCATTCCATGTCTGCTTCCCCGCCATTTTGACCCCTTTTCCCCCAAAAGAGGAAAGAGTGATAAAAAAGAAAAGAGAAAAGTTTATTTTGTGCTATCCATATGCTCACTGTCTACTGGTCAAATTCCCAGTAGCCCGCCCCCTGAAGAAAACCGAGTCCTTCTCCTCCTGCACCCCCACCAGAAGCCATCAACTGTGGGGAGCTATACTTCAGCATCCACATCACAATTTTTAAGAGTTCTCTTTGATGGCTTCCTTGGAGGGGGCCCTCATTTTTTGGAGGAGGGTTGGGGTAGGGGTTGTCACAGAAGCCTTTCATGTTACTCTTTCCCAACTGTGCATCTGCAGTTGACAATAATGTGAAAGCTGCTGTGTTGCCCTCACAGTCAGCGGCAGCATGGATCCTGGACTTCTACCCGGTTTCTGGCAACAGCATAAACCACGGACATCCACATGGTCTCCAGCACATGCCAAGGTCCTCCAACTTAAACTCCAATGGCAGCACTGCCCACAAACATCAACATGGGTTCCAAAGTTTGGACCATGGCCTCCTGGAGAAGTATGGACCAATGAGGGGCTTTCAGAAAGGTCCAATCCAGTAAACGAACCGTTCCTCATCACGAACATCCCGTAGCAGTTCAGAGCCAGGATGGTTGTGTGGTCGGGCAGCTTGTTCGGGGCTGAGTCTACTGAAGGACCAGGCTGCTGCTGGACATCACCCTCCAGACCCTACTGGGTAATGACCTGTTCCTCCATTAACCGTGGTCTCTGATACCTGTGACACTTGTCACGCCTCTGGTTTCACCTCTCTCCCCTGTGCACAAACCTCTCCACTCCTCCATCTTGCCCACCTCTCCATCATATATTCCTTGGTAGTAGCATTGGCAGCTGTAGTGTGTCATGCAATACACACACACACACACACACACACACACACACACACACACACACAATATTCCCCAAACAGCTTTACGTCTAAATGTTCATTTTTGGCTGACACACCATCAATACTAGACCATCTCTGAGGCTCCTTTTAACTATCCCGCTATTTCCCAGCATCATAGAGATCCTGTGGCTCTCATTCTAGAGGACTAGCTCCTTCACAAACTCCATCACCACGTAGATGGAGCAGATGTCAGGGTGGACTGACTCAG
The DNA here is from genome assembly GCF_011064425.1 of Rattus rattus. Lineage (NCBI taxonomy): Eukaryota > Metazoa > Chordata > Mammalia > Rodentia > Muridae > Rattus > Rattus rattus. The sequence goes on along the minus strand of NC_046155.1, from coordinate 228,417,341 downwards.
AGCCATCTGAGCCTGGGTGATAGCTGAGTTGTTAGGTGTTGGGAACCTTCCTTCCCACCACCAGCGGAGCCGCATTGAACGTTCCTCATAGGAACACCCTAACATCAATGTCTTTATTGATTTCTCTAGGAATGAAACAGTGCTATGGGAGAAGAGGACTAGAGGTTGAGGGCGGAGGGACACAGAAGTATTACATTTTCATCTGGTGTAACAGAAAATCGATGTGTAAAGTCTGAGTAGACAAAAGTGCTACAAGCGTACTATGGAGAGACACTCACTGCAATGCATCCTTTTATTATTCTGATTAGAAAGATTTCTTTTCATCCTCCGGGTGCCGAAGTCGAAATTGTCTTTCCCTCTGTAAAGTGCATGTCCTTTGCTCCATGTCCAGAGTCCAGTGAAGTCTTATTGTCTGAGAGAATGTGTGAGGATCTCTGTTTTGAGTCTCTTCCGGATCATTTTCAATTTTTAGAACCACCTTCTTAGAGGACCACTGATATTCACCTTAATGTTATTGGCGAGGAAGTCATTCTGAGGTCATCCTGCCTCTATTGATGGTGTATGTGTGGGTGGGCTTGTGTTACTGATGTTCCCTTGTCTGTTCTGTGAGGACTGTTTCTGGGAGATTCTGTAATATAATTCAAAAAGCACTTAGTGAAAATAGAAACCCCTGGGAAATTCTTCATAGAGCACAAGTAGGTTTTTGTCACCCTTTGTCCTGATTATCATGTTACAGAACGTTTTTCTCAGTGACAGAAGGCAATGGACACCAGTCATAATTTGTGTGTGTGTGTGTGTGTGTGTGTGTGTGTGTGTGTCAGTGTCTTAGTTAAAGTTTTTATTGCTGTGAAGAGACACCATGACCAAGGCAACTCTTATGCAAGAAAACATTTAATTGGGACTGGCTTACAGTGTCAGAGGTTCAGTCCGTTGTCATCATGGTCAGAAGCGCAACTGCTGAGAGTTCTACAGCTTGATCCAAAGGCAGCAGGAGACCCACTTCTGCAAGCAGCCAGGAGAAGGCTATCATCTATACTGGATGGACCTTGGGCATAGGAGGAGACTTCAAAATCACCCCAACAGTGATACACTTCCTCTAACAAAGGTATACCTCCAATAAGGCCACGCCTCCTAATAGTACCACTTCCCATGGGTCAAACATATTCAAATCACCACTATATATATGTATATATGTATATATATATACACACACATATATGCATGTATATGTATGTGTGTATACATATATGTATATATACATATTTATATTTACGTATAAGTATATGCATGTACATATACATATATATAGCATGCAGTGATTAAATTGTATTTCATATAAAGGTAGATATGCTCCAAAGTCTTTTTGCCTTTTATTCTAGTGAATTGTCATGCATAGTCCACTAGGGATTATATATAGGCCAGGTCCTCAAAGATCAGCACTTCTGTGAATGATGTGCCGGGGTCTCTACAGAAAATGCAGGATTTAGATGTAGGGCATTTCCTTGAGTTCTTCCATTCCGCCTTAAATTTTGATGCAAACTTGCTTCCATTTGAGGACACTACACCTGTATTCATCCTCATAGAGCCAGTTTTCATCGCAGGCCGTTTTGCCTAACAGGACAGCACAGAGCAGAGGCCTGCCTGCGGCTGGAGTGCATCATTCTTTACCTCGAGCACATCTTGAGGTAAAGGAATAAAGCTGACTGAATTCCTCATGAAAGAGAGCCATCTATTGACCAGAGCGCTTCCTTACTGTTTTAGATATTCCCCAGGAACCCCTGACTTCCCGGCTGGATTAGTAAGAGCCCCTAAAGATCCAAGTAATGACTTTCTAAAAGTCCGTGCATTACATCGTAGGTAGCCATCTACCTCCATAAACACTGACAAGGATACTTGACTGCTTAACGATAACTCAGCGATTAAAGAAAGAGTATAAAACGCAGTGGCGTATAAACAATAAAGCGGTGGATGCCTACCATCGTGGTACTTGGGAAGTGGAGACAGAAGGATTTGAAGTACAAACCCAGGCTGGGCTGCATAGTGAAGCCCTGCCTCAAAAACAAAACAAAACAAAACAAAACAAAACCCGAACAAATTACAAAAGGGACATGTAGTTCCAGTGCCAGTCTGTAGGGGGCAGCAAAGACACTGCTCAGATCAGCGTTCATTTCCATTTTTTGCTTCCAATGAAGGAATACCTTGTTTTAAAAAGCACATTGGTGGGATCAAAATACCAGTGGAATATAGACCTTGTCCCCAAAGCATGACACCAGTATATAGGGCAGAAGTTTAAAGCATCATTCATGAAGCGTAGTCAAAAGCTCTCTCCTAACTGTAAGAAATTAAACCAAAGACAGGCATTACATTTTAAGCAGGTGGGGTGGGTCAGTGGGTAAGAGTGCTGGTGCTTGCCTCACAGGCCTGCTGACCTGAGTTAGACTCCCCCAGAACCCCCATAAAGATGAAAGGAGAGAAACTGACTCCACAAAGTTGTCCACTAACTTTGTGTGTGTGTGTGTGTGTGTGTGTGTGTGTGTGTGTGTGTGTGCAGCCACACACACGTGAAAACACACACACTAAAATCTCAAGGGAGATCTTGAAGAAGATTTTAGGGAGGGTACCCCAAAATACAAAGAGCAGAAAGAGGGGAAACTGCCACTCAGGGGTAGAAGCCCTTTCTGTGAGGGGTGAATATTATTTGTAAATGACAATTTGGAAGGTCATATCTTTGTTTATGCTTTGAATCTTTTTTAAATTTCAGTAACTGACTCTATGCAGCATGGTAAAAGTTTTTAAATTTTGAGTCAAAATTTGTTGATTCTCTAACTATACATGGAAACCTAAGGGTTGCCGTTTGAAATTTAATAAGACACGTTACGGAAACCTGAGATGCTGTAAGATGGTCAGTCAATTTTATAAGTATTGTTTATGTTACTTTTTTTTATCTGACAAAGACAGATAACAATGGACAGTTGTCCCCTGCCTTCCCCATAGACTCCTCTGGGATGGCCGCATCCAAGTCTTTATCTGCTTTATGACATTAACCTCTCCATTTCCAAGTAATGTCATGATGTAAGCTGTCTCCACTTGACCCTGATTCTGAGTTTTGCTTTTACAGATAAGGAGTTAGTGCTCTGCCTAACTAACAGAGTTAGTCTGCACCCTGCCTTCGCTTCCTCTCTCGCCAGCCCGACATTTTCCGTTTTAGCTACATTGATGCTGGCATCAACACTACTGTTTCTGCCTAATCGATATTCTTGACAAATTTGAAGTCATCTGTTACCATTGTTTTCTTCTAAAATGGCTTATTTTAACAAATATATGACTGTTGTTTTTTTCTCTTTACGGTTTCCTAGAGATTACAGGCTTCTTTTATCTTATATCGCTCACATATCAGCTGAGGTCATTGATGTGTGTGGTGTATGTACATGTGTGTGGAGACCCGCTGTTGACACTGAATGCTTCCTCTGTTACTCTTCTCCTTGGTTTTGGAGACAGTGTCTTTCATTGTACCTGGAGTTCATGGCTTTGGCTCAGTGACCAGCAAGCAGGCTCCAGGGATTCACCAGTCCTGTTTCCCCAGGATTTGTGCATATGTTCTGGGAATTCAAACTCAGGTCCTCATGCATGGACCATAAGCACTTTAGCAACAGAGCCATCTCTCCGTCTCCTCCGCTTTTACAGGCTAAAGCAGCAAGATGGCCTTTTGTCCGTTGTTTTATTTTATTTTTGAAAATTTATTGTTTTTTAATTATGGAGGGAACTCAATTTTTAATTATTAGGAAATTCAACTTGGGTCTCCTGCAAGAGCCGTCTATGCCCCCTAACCAGTGAGACACCCTCCCTCTAGCATTTTATTCTCTTCATGATTTTAATTGTTTTCTAAAGACTGTGCTCTGAATGCTCTGCCGTGCATTCTCCCCAGACAACAACCGAAGCTGGCTCTCTTCTAGGCCTGCCACAGCTTCTGTCCCGTTCCCTTGTTGGTTTGGGTGGATTTCCTGGTTCTTCTGCTTTCCTCTTCCTCATTCTCTTCACGCATTTTCTGCTTTATCTTTCGAGAGCGTCCTGTGGCCTCCGTCTCCACTCCCCAGTAAACCTCACTCCCTCGGCCAACCCCTCTCAGACTGGACCAAGGCTGCCGAAGCAGTAGATTGAATGCAGTGTGTGTGGCCGTATGCAGTATCTGAGGCCAGGTCCTGGAGGGCATGTAAGTCTCGCTGAAGTGCCCCCAAGACCACTTTTCTGTCCCGTGGAAGTTATCTGCTATGTGACTGGCCATCGCAATAGATTCTTACATGTCTAGCTGTCACCCCGTGGGGAAATAGCAAAGTCTCGCATCAGAGAGATTTCGTTTCAGGTTCATTCAACCGGAGCATATCAGTGAGCCACCGAATCGATGAGTCACTAGACGTACTTTGAGACTTCCAGAGCGACGCATACATAGATAAGCAGGATACTGCCCTGAAAAACTGTGCCACTGTTTAGTGAAAGTTTAAGGATGTTTGATGCACTGTGAAGGCAAATGCTAACGATGGGTATCCCTGGTCACTCACAAAATTTCTTGTTCAATAAACGTACCCGTATTTGTGGGGTGCATTCTGTTCTCTCATTCCGAGCATGTCTAATTGTCTTATCCCGGAGACTCTTGGGAGGCAGGCTGCATCCCTTAACAGATGGGATGCCACTCTTGTTCCTAACCGAGTGACCGCCTTGATACAGTCACCACACGGTTTCACACGGTGCGCACCTGGCTGATCATCTGGGTTTGCGGCAATTGTGCGTGGTGTCAAATCACAAGCAGCTTAAGGCTACGGGAGTTCTATCTTGTTCTAGGTTTGACATTTTTACTGCGTCTGGCGTAGGTCTCTGAACAAACCACTCCCAGATGCCCAAATGCCCTCGCTCTTGTTCTTTCTTCATTGTAGACTATCCCGCCTCCATGTCTTCCTGATTGGCTGTCCTGTCAAACTCAGAATTCAAGAGATGAATCCAAGAGTTACCTTAGGGAAGGAAGCCTTTCAGCAATACCCGACACATCTTCCATTGTCTTTTTCTAGAACTGCCCTTTCTGTTCCTGGTGAGCAGAGCCTCAGCTCTCTCCGGGCCTCTCGGCAGAGAGACACCGTTAAAGAGTAGTAAGTATGCACAGGGAATATTTGTTGAATGGCTCTCCTGTGATTCCCATTACACAGAAGCTGTGACCATCAATGTGGAGCAGGATAAGCACAGTAGCGGGTGGGGGCTGCAGAAACAGCTCAGTGGTTAAGAGCACACAAGTTGCTTTTGTAGAGGATTGGGGTTCAGTTCCCAGTACCCACATGGTGGCTCACAACTGTTTGTCACTTCACTTCCAGGGGATTTGGTGCCCTCTTCTGGCCTCCATGGGCACTGCACACACGAGGTACATAGTCACATATGTAGGTAAAGCGTTCATATACATAAAAATTTTAAGAGATCCTTACAAAGAAGCACAGTGTAATGGTGGTAGATGTACTGTCCTCCACAGGCTCATGTGTTAAAGCCTAGATCCCTGGTTGGTATGTAGTACCATTTTGGGAAGTTCTGGGAGCTGGAAAAGTGGGGCCTGGCTGGAGGACATTGGATGCAGGCGTCTGCTGTAGGCTAACTTCTTTTGATTAGAGCTCTATTAGAGAACAGTTATGGTAATAAGGATAAGCAGACACAGGTCAGATAAGAAACACCAAGCTGTCCACCAATATCACAAATATCCTATGAGAAGAACTCCCCAACATAGGCCGGACACATAGCTTAGGCTATGTTCCAGAATAAAGCCATATTCCACGGAAGGACACTATAAACATTTATGACCAAATCCTCAGAGGCATCATGAAGAAAGGCACTTATTTGTCTAAGAGATTCCTCAAGACCAGCCTGGAGAATGTTATTTATGAGCTATGTTCTATTAACATGGGTGTTGGCTACAAGACAAATCTTCAAATATATGTCTTAGTTAGGGTTTCTATTGCTCTGATGAGACACCGTGACCACGGGAACTCTTATGATGAGACACCGTGACCATGACAACTCTTATGATGAGACACCGTGACCACGACAACTCTTATGATGAGACACCGTGACCATGACAACTCTTATGATGAGACACCGTGACCATGACAACTCTTATGATGAGACACCGTGACCACAACAACTCTTATGATGAGACACCGTGACCATGACAACTCTTACAAAGGAAAACATTGAATTTGGGCTGGCTTACAGTTTCAGAGGTTTAGTTCATTATCATCATGGTGGGAAGTGTGGCATCATGTAGGAAGACATGGTGCTGGAGTGTTCTACGCATGGATCTGCAGGCAGCAGGAAGAGATATTGGGCCAGTATGCCTGGCTTGAACATACGAGACCTCAAAGGCGTCCCCTAGTGAGACACTCCCTTCAACAAAGCTACACCTACTCCAACAAGGCCATACCTCCCAATAGTGCCATTCCCTGTGAGCCTATGGGGCCATTTTCCTTCAGGCTACCACAATATCTTATCAGGTGTGCACCTCTAATATCAGCACTTGAGGGAGAGAAGCAGGACAGTCAGGACCTCAAGGCCTGCCTCTGTTACATTAAACAGAGTTTAATGTTAAATGTTAAACTGAGTTTAAAGCCATCGTGGACTACATGAATTCCTGCTCAACAAACACATAAACATTAAAAAAAAAAAAACTTAGTTCTGAGCAAATTAAAAGGAACATTGAACCGCAGGGAGGATCGTGTTCTCTGAAATGCTCTACCCAGGAGATAACTTTATTTAGAATTCAGTCATTAATTAGTTATGCTTGAATTAGATGTGATTAGTTATAACAAGGTCATACGGGAATACAGTTAAATTCCAAGTCAAATAGAACCAATATCCTATTGGAAAAAAAAATAATTTGGACACACACACAAAAAAATAAATATGGGGGAAATGTCACATTAAGAAAAAGATAGAGGGGCTGGAGAGATAGCTCAGTGGTTAACAGCACTGACTGCTCTTCCAGAGGTCCTGAGTTCAATTCCCAGCAACCACATGGTAGCTCACAACCATCTGTAATGGGATCTGATGCCCTCTTCTGGTGTGTCCGAAGACAGTGACAGTGTACTCATATACATTAAATAAATCTTTAAAAAAGAAAGAAAGAAAAAGAAAAAGACAGACAAGAGACAATGATGTTTCCCAATGCCAAAGATCTCCAGCAAGCCACTGCAACTGCACAACACATTGTCTCTCAGCCCAGCAAAGGAAAGAATGCTATAAGAACCTTCATTGTAAACCCTTCCGTCAGCAATCCCTTGTCATGGCAGCCCTGGAAAAGTCTAGGAGGTCCAGTGCTCACCTGGATTCAGGCTCCATTACAGAAGTCGCTCAGTAGATTAGAGATCAGTATGCTGATTTGACCCAGGTCAGGAATGGCCCAGGTCAAACACAGGCCTGAGGCCACAAAACACACCTCAGCTCTCTTAGACAGTCAGAAGACTCTAGAAACTTCTGTTGCCAATGAAATGTGTGTGGTAAGCATGAAGGAACATGCTGCAAGTCCCTAAAAACTGCAGGATGCATCATTGGTGGAGGTGACAAACAGTGGATACCCATTCCCTGGGTGGCCATGCAAGACAAGCAACAAGGGAAGAGGGGCTTAGCTCCAAGGTGCGTTAAACAAGGAAAGGTAAGGAGTTGACAGCCAGCAAGTTGGTAACTGCCTCACCTACCTCTCTCAAGTGTAGGAAGAATATTAGACAACAACTATTTCAGAAATGATCTGTTTCCACTTGAGAAGCATCCAGTGAATACTAGATGCTCACAGGGTAGGGATGTTATCACGAGGGTTTTAACATTTTGAGGTGCCGTGGGTCCCTTTGATTGCTTGGTAAAAAATCTAACACTGCTTCTGACATGTTGCATGATATAATGTTTTTAAGTAGGGGGTTATTCTTCTGTGTGAACTTGACTGGGTCTTGGGCAAGCCAGAGAGCAGGCTAAGGATTGTTTCTGGGAGCATCTGTAGGCATGTGTTTCATAATGAGATAGTCATTTAGACGTAGGTAAGTGTCATTCGATCCAACGGGGTGGGGGGGGGTGGGGTACAGAACCAGAGCAGATGGAGGAGAGAGTTTAGTGTGTCTGTCTGTCTATCTGGATCCTTGAGATCAAACAGCCGAGTTTTACCTTTGGCAGGACTCACCCTGTTATGTGAGTTCTGTGCAGTATCCAAGATACTGCAGGGTACCAAGATGCTTTTCCATCAAGATGTGTTAGAGCTTTAAGAGTGAAGAATTAGCAATGTAAAAGACATCGTGGGGAAGCCATAGTGCAATGAATTAGTACAAAAAGACCCATAGTTTGGTGACCATTTGGGGCTATTACAGATGGTACTGTGGCCGATAGCTGCTGCTTGTATTCAGACTTGAAGAAAATGATATAATTCAACTAGAAGTTAGTGCAGAGGAAGAAAAAAGATACATTCTGTTCAAGTTTCTGATCTTGTGAGTGGAGAAATCTTTCAGAAGGGGCACTTTCAGCATTGACATTAAGGTTGACCCGGATGATTTTGCATACCAGGTAGGTACTTTTGAAGCCCCTATCAGGGGACTAATGACCCAAACTCAAGTGTCAGCCACTTCTCTGCCCTGTCTATGCACATAAAACATGCTTGGGGAGCATTAGGTACTTCTCCAGATGACCCACTGAAAGGCCCCTGTTAGATGCCTCATGCCATAATATTGCTGCCTCTGCACGGGGCAGCATTCAAAATACAAATGCATGCGGTCGTAAGCATGTGGAAGAGGGAAGCTCGCAGCCTCACAATGCTGGCTTACATGGAAACACAATGACATCCTTGATAGGTTTGGGTAAAGGTCACTTGGCTCTGCCCACGCTTGGCCAAGTGAGTCGGTTGAAAAGGAAACGCTTGTGCGTTTGCATGGGTGGTACTGAACTGGATATCTGACCTACTGACCCCTTGGCTGATGGCGATACAGACAAGCTTGACTCCCTTCATTGTGTTATACAACTCATACACCATAGTCCCAGAGGCAGGCAGAGGGTAGAGGGCAGAGAGGCTAAGACTGGCGAGCATGGGGCAGAGCACAGAGCTTCAATCCAGAGCCCGCACACTTGTCCCCTGTCCAGTTTCACTCTCTTTGGGGGTAGCCTCCTGTAGATGGGGGGAATAAAGCATACTTTATTGGCACGTACTGTTCATCCAGTAAGTATCTGCTTTTGCTAGACATTGGCTGGATATGGGTGACATCATGACAAAGTGTGCCCAGTCCTTTGCCTGAGTTCAGTTTCAGCAGGGAAAGAAATAAATGAGATGATATGCACTGTGTGGTGTGAGAACTTTATAGGTATCCCGGCTTACAAAGGAATTGATAAATCCACCATCGATTGACTATATCACTAATAAAATTATTCTTAATACACTAAACCAGTTGAACCTCTGCATAAGGAGCCCACCATAAACATGCCCACAACACTAGGCTGGCCTACAGTCAGACAAAAGTATCTAACGCAGCCGAGTTTATAATAAAGTAATGAATAGTTCTTGGACTTAAACGAATGTTCACTCCACTAAATGTGAAAAAGCCATATGCCTGGGCGGGTGCAGATTCACACCATCATCAACCTGGAAAACCAGAAACTCTGCCGTTGTACGTTGAGAGCATTTGCTAGGGTTCAGAAGTTTACCCCAGTGCTATGGGAGCTGAGAGACTGTGTTTGTCCTGACGTGCAAATGGCTTTACAGTATTACAAGGGACCCCTTGAACTTTGGGGTTCTTTTTTAAGGTTTAATATTACACAGAAATGGGAGATAAGGCAATGTGTGGTAGGTCTGGGGTGAGAAATGGGCTGAGGTACTTGTCATTGCCCTTGAGAGAGCCGTAAGACTCACCACTTCCATTCCAGGATATCTCTACACTCAGCCTGCTGTACCCTACAGTAGAAACATATGAACATAAAAAAAAAAAAAACATAAAGGTAAAAAAAAATTTAATTCCTTAAATCAGACTAATGATGTAGCTTGGTGGAAGAGTCATCACCTGACAAAAGCAAGAACTGAACCCCCTAACACCACAGTCGGGGTAGGGAGTACCCATAAACCAAAGATCAACTCTGGAAGTGACTACCCAGAAATGCATGAGGAAAACAGGTTTCGAACCTAAGACCTCTTAGACCATTTGCAGACACATCACGAAGGGGTCAGCTGAGCAGCAAGACCAGCTCTGGTGTGGCATTAATGACATCTGTTCCCCGAAAACGTGGCAGAGGGAGAGTGAAGGGCTTTACACGATAACCTGTACTCTACCATTAAGGAAGGTGCAATCTCTAGGTGACCATTTCATGACAAGCCATTCTTTTCTTGGATGGGGCAGGGGAGAGAAGCTGTGGTGGACAAATTGGACTCTAGAGTTGGTAGCCTCTATGCCGTCAAGTCATAAATGTGCTTCAGGGTGGCTTTGGTACAGTCTTGGGTACCAGCATAACACCCTTTCTTTCCATGCCAAAAAGACGTGAGTAAAGGAGTCGTTAGATCTACACAGTTCTAGCACAGTGAGTAAAGCCAGCCCCTCCGGGGAGGCATATGTAAGACCGTCCCCAGCTGGTCATGAAGGAAAAACTATTTACTTCTTCATTTATGAGCTTAATTCTTCATGCATCTGTTGACTGGATTCCTTAGATGGACACTATAATTTTTTTCCCTCTTTTGGAGAAAAAAAAATATCCACAAGGAAAATTTGAGTATTTGTAATATCTTCCAGAAGCTACAACAAACCCTCCATCAGATGCTCCTTGTGGGCACCTCCCTTAAACCTCAAAACCATCAGGGGGAGGAATCCTGGGTCAAGAATTGGGAGATCCTTGAAGGCTTAATGGCTTAGTCACAGCCTTTGAGTATCTTCATCGTAGCCCGCTTCAAAAGGCCCTGTTCCATACATTCACAGGATCGGACACCATAGGAAATGCCCAGGTGCCAAAGTAAATGAGTCTCCTCCCTGGAGTGGGGCCAAGACGCTGGGTTCCAACCACAGCTGAAAGGGCCTTTGCAAAACTCTTGGAGCATACAGCAAGGAAGGCGGAAACGGTGCACACACTGGCTTTGTAGTCAGCGAGGCAGCCTAAGCCCAGCCTGGTGGACAACCAGGGGCAACTTTTGCAGGAAGCTGCAGCTATGGGGTAGGAAGCATGAATTTGCCCCTAGGGGGCCCCAAACTGAAGACACCAAACCAAGAGGAAATTGTTGCGTCTTCACTTTCATCCTCCTTACCCCTGAGTCTCTCACTACTCACTACCCGATTGAAGCAGAATTTCGGCTCCGCACTTGGGAGCGATGCTGCGTGAGGAACCACAGAACAATGTGAGCCTCTTCCGGACGACAACGTGCCACAGTGCTTATTCCGGGCATTCAGTTCTGGAAGCTTTTCTTGGGCCCAACCCACACTCTCCTGACCGGCACAGGGGGCCTCACACTCCCAGGGGAGACATTCTCAGGTTTATCCTTCCTTAAATAGGTACAGGAGACAGAAGCACTAAGGCTACAAAGAGGGAGGGACCAGACCGCTAAGAAGTCCCCAGTGGCTCTCATTATGAGAAGAACACAGTTGGGCCCCACCTGCCTGTTGCTCCTGTGTAATGATTTCAGTGGCGCCTCAGGGTGACGCTTTTTTAAGGCTGAGTCACGGATCTACCTGGGACATTTGTGACCAGCAAAACCCAGCCCCTCCATGTCCTTGCTAGGTAGAGTGGTCCCTCTTGGGGAGACGTGTGTCCATTACTTTTCTTATTGCTGTAATAAGAGAGCTGACAAGCGAAGGCCGGGTATATTTGGGTTTAGAGGTTGAGAGCGCAGTCTATCATGGTGGTGGAGGAGGGGGAGGTACGTGGTCACGTAGGAGCCCTGAAGCAGAGAGAGATGAATGCTGGTGCCTGGCTCAAAATCTTCTCTTTTATTCAGTGCAGAACTCCAGCCTCTGGCACGATGCCACCCACAGTTAGAATGGATATTTCCATCTCAATTAACATCATCTAGAAACTCCTTAACAGACATGCCCAGGGGGTTATTTTCACGGTGGTGATTCTAAATCCTGTCAAAATGACATTCAAGATTAGCCATCCCAACAGATAAATGGGAACGAGGATCCCAGTTACCTCTTCGGAAAGAACACTTCTCTGTCTTCTAGATTGTGCCGTGGTCAGCATTCTTGGATCACCGGCCCCTCTCACCCCAAGAGCCTACTCCATGAAGGGATGGGTCTAGATATGCCTTGGGTCTAGATTTTTCCACATTTTGAAGGTGGGTTTAAGCAAGTTACTGGTCATACCAGTTGGAGAACTCTGCCTGCAGACAGACCATCTTAGGATGGGGGAAGCAGCTGGAGAGCAATCATTAATTAGGGTTTGAACCCTGGGTAGTAGTTGGAGGGGCTGGAGATTGTCCTTTGTCTTCCCTCAATGCAAATCATCACTGGTTTTGCGTTTGTTGACAGTAATGACAGAAAATAACATGCAGAACCACAGAGACCTGGCTTTTTAACAAGGACACTGTGGCCAAAGACATGATGATGGTGGAAAACTAGAGCCTGCCAGCAGTGGGCAGGCTCCTCCGGCTTGGATCCGAGCCTGTTGTTTAGAAGAAAAACGGTGTCTTCAAGTAAAGCCTGGCACAGTTTTTGTTTTGGTGGGGTTTTTGTTTGTTTGTTTGTTTAAGAAAGGGTCCACTGCATAGCTCTGGCTGTCCTGGAACTCACTATGTAGATCAGGCTGGCCTAGAACTCACAAAGGTCTGCCTGCCTCTGACTTTTACTTTCTGAGCCATCTGGCCCGGCCAGGTTCATTGTTGCTTGAATAGCATTCTATAGCTCGTGCCCAGAATAACCCGACATTATAATAATAAGAGCAGTGGTCATCATTCAGTCCAGTGTTCACTGAGAACCAGGGAGCGTTGTGGGCCATCACACTTGGCTCAGTTCTGGCATTTCTGAGCCATCGTCTGGCGGGGGTACATTATCGAGAGGACACTTTGTAATCTGGGCAAGTGGACCTGCAGCCATTAAATTAACATGAAGCTGCTGAATATGTATGAGGGAGATAAAACGTCCTTGAGAGGAATTTGAGCCCATTTCTAACTCTTTCAAACAGGCTTTAGTGGACCAGAAAGAAACGAAGGAGAAAATTAGGTGCTCTGCACACTTGGGGTGCTGTTGGGCCTCACCTTGAACTCTCTTTTATTCAATTCCCCCTGGCATTGCATGGATCCAGGGATCCTGAGATCAAGTGCTTCAGGGAAGAGTCATGAGAAGAGATCTAGTCTGTCAAGATGGATGCCATCAAGATGAGAGGCCGTTCATCTTACTGGTGAAGTCTTCACTTCTAATGTCAGGTTTAGGTCTGTACTAGTTAGGGCTCTCTAGAATAACAGAACTTAGAGAATGAATCTCTCTCCTCTCTGTCTGTCTGCCTGTATGTGTGCGCAAGCGCATGCATATATGTGTATATATGTATATGTATAGATATACATAATTTATTTCTATGACTTACAGGCTGTAGCTAATCCAATAATGGCTGGCTGTGAACAGAAAGTCCAAGAGTCCAGTAGTTGCTCAGTCCACGAGGCCGGATGCCTCGGCTGGTCTTCAGTATATGCTGGAATCCTGAAGAAGCAGGCTCCAGTGTCAGTGAAGCTGTGAATGTGCTAGCAGGGCTGGGACAAGCAGGCAAAGGTTTCTCCTTTCAGGCCCCTGTGTAGACTTCCGGCAGAAGGTGTGGCCCAAATTAAAGCTGTGTCTTCTCACCTCAAGATCCAGATCAAAAGTGTGTGTCTTCCTACCTCAGAGGTCTGGCCTAGAAGTGGATTCGCCTACTTTAAACCAGGCAGAAACAATCTCTCGAAGGTGTGCCCTCCATTTCTGGATTGTAGTTCCTTCCAGATATTGTCAAGGTGACAACCAAGAATGGCCATCCCAAGTCCAATCCCTGTCAATCTGACACACAATCATACTTTCTTATATCATCATTAATTTTCAAATACTAACAGCATCCAGGTCATAACAATGCCTAAACATAACTATACCACATACACTGAAACACATTATACATTTAATTGGGTCACAATTACACCTGACATGACATAACTGTCCTGCATACAACTGCAAATGCATTATACATTTAGAATAGATGACAATGTCCCTTGGGAGACATTCCTTTAGTAGCTCAAACTTAATGAAGATAGCCATTGATATTCTCTTAATTGATGTTATATTATATGATGAAAAAAATTGAAACACAACTATCTGTACAAAACTAATCTTCACAAAATACCACAGACTCGTGTCAACTGTAATCTTCTATAATATATTATGTATATTATAAATATTCTATGTACATATATGTAAATACGCACATATATGTATATATAAAATCCAACAATGGTCATGTGGCCTTAGCTGGTATTTATATCTCCCTTCCTCAACTATCCATTCTGTATTTCTTTTACCTCTGCAAGCACCTTAGCAGGTCTTAGCTCTTTTCCTGGAGGAGTGACTCATACCTTCATTCCAGATGTTTCTGTGCCCTTCGTCATCCTGCCTGGGATTAGGCTGTTGTAGTTTCCCATGGACTTTAATCACAAGACGCAGTAGCACCAAGAGACACCATAAAGGATCTCCTGCACTCCAGACATAATTTCTCTTACCTCCATTATTGAGGGGCAATCCAATTTCCCTGTGGTTATCTGGATCAATCAACCCTCCTAACACTGTTTCTCTCTCTCTCTCTCTCTCTCTCTCTCTCTCTCTCTCTCTCTCTCTAAAGATTTACTTATTTTATGTATGTGAACACACTGTAGCTATCTTCAGACATACCAGAAGAGGGCATCAGATCCCATTACAGATGGTTGTGAGCCACCATGTGGTTGCTGGGATTTGAACTCAGGACCTCTGGAAGAGCACTCAGTGCTCTTAACCACTGAGCCATCTCTCCAGCCCACACTGTTCCTCTCTCAACCCTTTGGTTTAAAGGCATTAGAATCCCAAAGTGGCCAGGGAGGAGCCAAAACTTCCAGTTCAATGGGATGTTCATTGTGGTTCCTGGTAGGAGCAATTCCCCCCCACCCCCCTGTCATCTCCGGGAACTAAGACTCTAGGCCAGCAGAACAGGGAATAGAAAGCAAAAGTTTTCATGCTGGGTCACTAGGGATGGATTGGAACTATTCCCTTTTTCTTCTTGTGATTCCTGGACCTGTGAATCCTGGCTATGGGAGAAATCATGCCATATACTGCCTTCTGGAGAAGCCTGCCCCAGCCCTCCAGGCTGCTGCCACCTAATTGACACTGTAACTGCGTCTTCAAAAAGCCATTCTATCTTTCTATCAGGCCAGCTACTTTGGAATGGTGGGGAATATGGTAAGAACAGTGGATTCTATGACTACAGGCCCACTGTTGTGTCATCCCATGCCCTGCTTCTTCTCTGCGGTGCCCAGAGCACCGTCTGGCAAGCCACCGAGAGAAGGCAGGGCAGACTTCATAATGGGTGGTGGGCCACAATTCATATTTTTCTTTACCAAGCCAGAAGGAGAAATAGCGGAACATCGGGGTCTGGGATGAATGTATGGTTCC
This sequence comes from Rattus rattus, assembly GCF_011064425.1. Lineage (NCBI taxonomy): Eukaryota > Metazoa > Chordata > Mammalia > Rodentia > Muridae > Rattus > Rattus rattus. Next base: position 228,401,718 of record NC_046155.1, on the reverse strand, counting down.
TGGTCTCCTCTGTGCCCAGATGCTGCTAATGTACCACTGAGAGTCAGAAATGGTAGTACCAGGTCCATGGACATCCACGTGCCAAGCAGGAAGGGGAGGGTGGAGCCCCAGATTGGGGGCGGGGAGTTCTCAGTGAGTGACAAGAGAGTACAGAGGGCTGGGTCCTCCCAGAGGCCTTCTTGGGAGTTTAGATGTGGCTTGTAAAGATGAAGGCCTTTCCTGAAGGGGTCCTGAATAAAGAGATGATCCTTGGTTATTTAGACTGCTTCACTGATGGTGGATATGATGTATACATTTTACTCAGGGTGAACCAGGGATTAAATACCTTATGTGGGGAGGAATGCCCAGAAAGGGAAGTTCATTGGCTGACTGCTTGGGGCCTATCATTAGCCTATCCTTATCTCTCATAACCATGGAGAACTCCTGGTTTTTATGCTACGTGACTGATTGCCATGGTCTTCTCAGTGCATTGTCATGGTTACATGTTCCAGAGCAGGTAGAGGTAGGCAGGGAATGGCTCCACTCTGGCTGTTTTCAATTCTGAGATTTCTGGGGTTTGAGCTCATTCAGCCTTATCAGTTCTCATGCCTGTTGGGTAACCAGGTCCCACAATGCCTGTTAAGTAACAGGGACCTATACATGTCCTACACTGTTATAGTTCTCTGCTGTGAAGTGAGTTCCTTGGTCAGAGGTACTGTGTAGAATACCATGATGGTGGGTAGGGCATTCTGTAAGTTCATGGATGGTGGTTTTGGCAGAAGCATAAAATGCATGAAACACAAATCCACAACCCAAATAAGTATCTACCCCAGGATGGAAAATATGTTGTCCTTTTAATGGAAGAGAAAAGTGTATAGTTAACCTGCTACCAGATTGCTGACTGGTCACTCTCAGGAATGGTGCCGTATCTGGGGTTCAGTGTTGGTCTCTGCTGTTGGCAGATCTGGCATCCAGCAGTAACTGTAGCTAGGTCCACCTTGGTGAGTGGAAGTCCATGTTGTCAAGTCCATGCATAGACCCCCATCTCTGCCTCCATTGCCACTTAGTTCATGGGACCATTAGGCAATGATAGGAATGGCGAGGGAAAGAAGCTGTTCATAGAATGGGTCATCTTACCTAATTGATTACTGAACTCCTCCCCAGCTAAAGTCACCTATTGCCGAGCATTTACATGGGACACAAGTATTTTCACACTCTTTGCCCATTTGGAGAAACTCATAATACTTCTTCTTCCCCAGATGTCGTTCTTAACAATTTTCCAATCATACTTTTCCAAGTCTGTGGTCATCCAGCCAATCCATTGTCTATATTCCATGAATCAGTGAACAATCACACACCGGGCCATTTCCCCTTCCAAACTGTGTGACCGTGGATGCTGCCTCGAGCTCTGCACACTGTGAAAATTTCTCTTTACCAACATTTTTCAGGGTTGTCCCAGAAAGGCTGTAATGTTGCAGCTGTTTACTTCTTGTTGGTACCTGTATAGCATGCAGAACCATCAGTAAACCAGGCCCTACTCTTCTCTTCCTCAGTCAGCCAATCACAGGGAACACCCTATGAGGCCAATAGGTGCATTGTCACAGGAGTAGAAAAAACACAGCATTTGGGCAACTTCTTCATGTAACTTGCTTGTGTCTTCAGGACCTGCCTGGGTCCAATCGAATATATACCTCTTCCATTGATAATAGATTGCTGCTATGCACTTCCTACTTGATGACTTAGTGGGTTAGATAACACCCAGCTCACGATGGGCAGTTCAGGTCTCGTGGTAACTTGGTGGCCCATGGCCGAACATTGGTTCCACTAAGGCCCGACAGGTCAAGCATGTCTTTCAAAGACAGAATAGTTGTCTGAAGATAACGATAAAGCTTTGCTCCAAACATCTAAACGTCTCTTCTGTTAGCATCTATAGGGGCCTGCCAAAGGCTCCAAAAGGCATCCCCGTCTACCAGTGACACCTCAAGTACCATCAGGTCTGCTGGATCATGTAGTCCAATCAGTATAATGTCATCAATAGAAGATCCATTCTAACTAAGTTATGGCACAGGGCTGGAGAATTAATATATCCTTGAGGGAAAACTGTTGAAGCTATACGGCTAGCCTTGACCAGTGAAATCAATTACTTTGAGTAGTTGTCCTTATGGACAGCTACTGAAAAAGAAGGTGCTTGCTAGATCAATAGCTGCATGCCACGTACCAGGAGATATGTTACTTTGCTCAAGTAAGGAAACCACATCTGGAACTGCACCTACCATTGGAGTCACTATCTGTGGTGGTTTGGATAGGTTTGGCCCCATGAACCTGTGTATTTGAATGCTTGGCCCACAGGAAGTGGCCCTATTAGAAGGTTTGGCCTTGTGACAGTAGGTGTGGTCTTGTTGGAGGAAGTGTGTCATCGTGGAGGTGGGCTTTGAGGTTATCTGCGCTCAAGCTACACACAGTCAGTCTCCTCCTGGCCAAGCTACACACAGTCAGTCTCCTCCTGGCTGCTCACAAATCAAGAGGTAGAACTCTCAGCTCTTTCTCCAGCCTCATGTTTGCCTGGAAACCTTTAAAACTGTAAGCCAGCCCCAATGAAATGTTTTCCTTTACAAGAGATGCCTTGGTCGTGGTGTCTTTTCATAGTCATGGTATCTCTTCACAGCAATGAAATCCTGAGAGAGAAGTCGGTACCAGAGACTAGGGTGTTGCTGTGAGAGGCCTGACCATGCTTTTGTTTGGAGGAATGTGGGCTTTGGAACTTTGGATTTAAGAAAGCAGTAGAATGCTTTTAAGTACAGCTTAATGATACATACTAAAAGGGATATAAAAGACAGTGGTGGTGAGGGTGATTTGCACTGTGGGAGGCTGGATCAAGAGTTTTCACAGGAGACGAATTTTAGTATGTTGCCTAGAGATCATTCTTGTGATATTTATCTCAAGAGATTTAGATTAATTGCATTTGTAAGCCTAAAAGTTTTCAAAATGTACTTTTAACAATGGTTCTTCAATGCTTTAACCTCCCTTCTATCCCACCATCCACCAGAGGTAGTGGAAAAGAAAGGTTACTGGGATACAGGGGAAGTAGACCTGTTTAGAAATTGTTCTTTGGAATAAATCCAATCTGTGTTGTCAGGAGAACAGCAGTTCAGTTCAGAGGAATCAGCAGTGGCAGCTTGATCCACTCACAAACATGAATATACCAGCAGTCCAAGTCAGTAGTATGAGGATAGCGAACATGAATCAGCAGCAGTGGCACAATCCAGCAGAAACAGCCAGGCCTCCACTGAATCAGCATGAGTCAGCAGGAGCAACCAGGACCAGCAGGGATGCCAGGAGAAGTTCTCTGCCATGCCTCAATGAAGTGAAGATCAGCGAAGAAGATGAGAGACCAATGATACGTTGCAAGGCTAACTATGCAAGCCCCTTCACTGTCCATTGAGTCTTATTTAAACTTCCTCCAAATATCACGTGTCCTCCCACAGGTCTTGCCTCACCAGGTGAGCCTGCCTTAGTAAAACTCCACATGAGTCTGTATTAGCTGACATCACTCTGCCAAATGGCCTGGGTTTGCAGAAGTGGCAAGAAGATGCCAGACCACTGCCAGATGTTTTTTTTAGGTGTGTTTCTTTTTATGGAGTCATGACAGACAGAGTTCAGCAACGCAATGTATGGTGAATCAACACATGCCTGTTGTTAGCAAAGAATCCTTCATCAAGTGTTCTTTCACATGCTGGCTTAAGCAAAACATCCTTTCACCTGACTGCTTTGGCGAAATGTTCTTTGACATAACTGACTTTCCAAAGAAACCAGAAGCTTCTATGTCATGCGTTGACAAAGAAAATCTCAAAAAACAAACACAAAACAACCAGCCTCACAGAGACTCTGTCCTGTAGTTCACTCTTACGACAAGTGTTTTTATCAAATTAGCAAGCTGAGACAGGAAAAAAAAAATACAAATGTATGACTCAAGGATTAAAGGGCAACCAGAAAGTGAAATGGAGCTAAATATTGTGTTGAAGGACATAACCAGATTAAGGATATTAAATGGAATTAAGGGAGTGGTGACCTTGGAGCAAGATCCCATTCATCTTCTGAAAAGGATGTCCCCCAAGGGACCTATTCTAAACTTACAATGTGTTTGTGGTTGTAGGGCGAATAGTTATATTATGCTAGGTGATATTATGACCTGGTTATTACTTTCATTTGGACATAAGGATATATGATTGTGTGTCAAGTTCACAAGGGGTGGAGTATGATGGCTGTTTTCAGTTGTCAACTTTACCATATTTGGATTGAACTAAAATCCAGAAATAGAGGGCACACCTGATCTGGATCTAGCGGCAGGAAGACGACATCCCTTTGTTCTGGATCTTGAGGTTAGAAAGACACAGGCTTTTCAGTCTGGATATTGAGATGGGATGGTACACACGTGTGATCCAGATCAGCAAATGCCTTTAATCCTGATCTTGAGGCATAGTGACCATGCTTATAAAGGTCTTGAATCAATAGTAATTAAAGAAAAGCTTAGGTCCAGGCATAGTGGTATACTCCGTTAATCCCAGCACTTAGAAGACAGAGGCATGTAGATCTCTGAGTTCAAGGCTAGCCTGGTCTACAGTGCAGGATCCATGACAGCAAAGCTGAGGTAGTAAAGGAAACCATTGAAAACAGAAAATGAAGATGTAATTGAACCCTGGGCTATGTTCTACCCTCAGCAAGCAGCAGAACTTGGAAGTTTTGACCACATGATTCTGGCTTTAGAATCAAGGATGGGATTTCCCTCTGTGCCTAAGGAAAGCTGCTGATGCCAGGACTGTGCCAAGAGTGTCCCCGCGTGGAGGCCTAGAGATGCCATTGTATAAATCCGTGGAGGTGAAGTCTGGATTGCTTTAGAGACCCCAAGATGTTAGAGATGCCAAAGTCATGGAAGACCTACCAAGGAGAGCCATTAACAGGTAGTGGAATCAACCCAAGAGAAAAGTCTACTGCAGTCAACAAAACTGAAAGGAGTTAGAGATCTGAAGAGTGCTTTGGCATCAGACATGGAAACGGAGAATTTGGAGTTTGCCTAGTTGGTTTTCAGTCTTGCTTTAGTCAAGCAAATTTCCTCACTGTGCCCCCTTCCCTATGTTTTGGAAAAGTAATAAATATATCCCGTGCTATGATATGTTTGAAGTATGTGATCTGCTTTTCTAAATTTTGATTGTATAGAATGTTAGAGTTAGGAGATGGCATGAATTTCAGAAGAGACTTTGAACTTAGGATTGTTAAGCATTGTTGAGACTGTGGTAGACTATGGGGACTTTTGAAGTTAGACTAAATGGATTTTATGTTATATCTACAAGCCTATGGAGGCCAGGGAGAGGAATGTGGTGGTTTGGCTCCCATAGACTTATGTGTTTGAGTGCTTGGCCCATAGGAAGTGGCACTATTAGGCAGTTTGCCTTGTTGGAGTAGGTGTGGCCTTGTTGGAGCAAGTGTGTCACAGTGGAAGTGTGCTTTGAGTTTATACCTGCTCGAGATATGCCCAGTGTCACACACACACACACACACACACACACACACACACACACACACACACACACACACACACAGTCTCCTCCTGGCTGCCTGTAGATTAAGATGCAGAACTCTCAGCTCCTTCTGCAGCACTATGTCTGCCTGGGGGCCTCTAAAACTGTGAGCCAACCCCAGTTAAATGTTTTCCTTTATATGAGTTGCCTTGGTCACGGTGTCTCTTCACAGCAATGAAACTCTAAGGCACTGCCTTACTGAGCTTTTGATAGTCAACTGTCATTTTCCATGGTCCATCTGTCTTCTGTACTGGCCAGAGAGGAGAAGTAAAGGAGGAGGTGGTGGGAGCCACCACCCTTGTATCTCTCAGGTCTCTAATGGTAGCACTCATTTCTACAATTCCTCCAGGGATAGGGTGCTGGTTTTTTATTCACTATTTTCTTGGGCAGAGGCATCTCTAAAGGCATCCATTTAGCCTTTCCAACCACAGTAGCCCTCACTCCACAGTCTGAGAACCGATGTGAGAATCCTGCTAACTTCTAAGTGTATCTATGTCAACTATACATCCTGGAACTGGAAAGATAACCACAGAGTGAGCTCAGGAACCCACTGGAACTATTTTATCTTCGACTTCAGGCAGAACTCCATTAATCACCCGGCCTCCTAGTTTAACTGGAGAGACACAATATCTCCAGAATCAGTATTAATTCAGAATTGGTATCTAATAGACCCAAAAAGTTTTATTGTTATTTTCTCCCAGTATACAGTTACCCCTGTGACTGGCCATAGGGCCCTCAAGGGAAGGACTGAAGAACTGTAAAAACTTTTAGGCATTTTATCAAGTTCTTCCTCAGGGAACCTGGCCACTCCTCCATTCAGGGGTTCTAGGGTCTGCAAACTGGCTCAAGTCTATAAATGAGTTCATGAACTGAGATTGCCTTTTGCTATGATGCAGTGTAACCTGTCTTTCATTTGTATGAAAAACTTTCTGCTTATACGGATCAAACAGAAATTCAGTAGGCCTATTTATTTCATGCCTGGAAACCCCATGATTGATTAGCCAATACCAAAGGTCCCATGGGTCATGCAACCATAAAATTTATTTTGCCTGTGCTGACCATTATGGGTAAGGTCATTATAAACATTGTTTTGTCTATGCTGCCCATTATGATAAACGTGCTCACCTTTGGTGATTCAGTGCTGACACCTGGCGCTTGATACCCTGGCATCCCAATTAAACCGATTGCATTTAATTCATTCAACTGAGCATCTCCAACCCTAAGGTTTGACGCAAGGGAAAGGCTGACAGCAAAACTCTTCAAATGTGGGCTGTACAGTGGTAGTGCACACCTTTGATCCCAGCACTCAAGAGGCAGAGGTGTGCGGGAAGAACCTCTGAATTCAAGGCCAGCCCGGTCTACAGAGCTAATTCTGGGGCAGAGAAACCCTGCTTCAAAAAACAAAACAAGACAAACAAACAAAAACCCCAAAACTAAAACCCAAAACTCTTCAAACGTTCTACTACTCTATCAGAATTTTGCATTTTATAAGATTAGTGAAGGCCAAGACCTTCCCAACATGGAGGATACAGTGTACCTGCTCTAGCATTGCAATTTCCTTGAGCCTTAAAATCCCTTCATCAACACTAAGCCAAGGGATATCAGGCGTCTCCAACTCCTCTTCTGTAGGCCATCCTTTGATAAATGCTTCAGCCAACCTTATTCAAGCAAACTCTTGACACCTTATCTTAACAAACCAAACCAAAACAAAACCTCTAGGAGTTTCCATATTAAACCTAGAATTAAAGGTTTATCTTATCTCACCTGAGGAAATAGAACCCTTAGTAGTCACCTCGAAATATTGCCCTCCTCACCTAAGGAAACTAATCCTTTATATCTGCTCAGAGGGCCCATATCAATAAACCTAGCCTGGTCTAGTTTGATGTTCCTTCCACCATTAGCCCACACCCTTAAAATCCATTCCCGAATATATCCCCCAGACTTCTGCTTGAATGAAATTAGCAAACTCATTAAGCTCTGTAGCATGCAGCACACCTCCCTTTGACCTACACTTTCCAATTCCCCTCGAGGAGCCTGCGATGCCTTATAGGTCTAAAGGCAACCTTTGGTGGGCCCTGAGAGACATCAATATTGTCTTGCCTGGCATGTCCTTCAAAGATAAACACTGCTGGTATAGCAGATTTGAAGGATTAATTTCCTCAGGCAAAGAGGGCAGCGTTTCAAGGCTAGGGTGCTACTTCCTCAGGTGAGATGATAAACCCTTGAGAATCTGAGGGTCCAAAATTCTCAGCATCAAACAGGGTCTTCCCACACATCCTCACCCCAAGTTACAGGGCCTCATTCTTTACCAATTATGCCCTTAATTTAACTGCTGACAGCCTCTGAGGCTGGAACATTTTTCGATGTAGTTTTTGATGTAATTCAGTCAACCTTATAATGAGGACTTCGGTTTGATTTTCTGCAACTTAAGCCCTGTGGCTGCCGGAGAGAAGATTCTGTCCTAATGTGCGTCTGGAGTCAGTCGATTTCATTGCTAAGTTCTTTGTTGTCCTTCACGGTATTCTGAGATGCTAGAAGTTGGTTTATTTTATAGTAGAGTTCATACCAATCCTTTATCAATTTATTCTAAGACACTAGGGGCAACCAACCAATAGCAGTGTGTCCCCGTAAACCATCAAAAGTTTCATATACAGGGTCACCAAATCCATTGTCGCTCACAACTGGTCAGTCAGGTCAATCAAATATATTTATCCCCTTAACAGGTAATAATATGTACTATAGTTCACACCAGGGGCTTTCAGTGGTCTCCAAGCAGCTGGGAGAGAGAGTGACTGGAGGAGCTTTGGAGCCTTAAGTGTTGGCAAATTGAAAAGCCTATTCCAGACACTTAAAAAAGAATCACCTTTCTGTTCTTCTAAAACTACCTCTGGTAGCAAAATCTGTATTAGCCAGAGTTCTCTAGAGTAACAGAACCTTACAGGATGGATGAATCAATCTCTCTCTCTCTCTCTCTCTCTCTCTCTCTCTCTCTCTCTCTCTCTCCCCACACCCCCCCCCACACACACATCCCAATGCCAGTGGTTTTCAACCTGTGGGTTGCAACCCCTTTAGCGGTCAAATGACCTTTTCCTAGGATTCACATACCAGACATCCTGCATATCAGATATTTACATTATGATTCACAACAGTAGCAAAGCGGCAGATATGAAGTAGCAATGGAATAATTCTATGGTTGGGGGTCACCACCACATAAGGAACTATTAAAGGGTTGCAGCATTAGGAAGGTTGAGAACCACTGCTCTCTCTCTAGGGGATTTATTGGAATGACTTACGGGCTGCAGTCCGGCTAATCCAACAATGGCTGGCTGTGAACAGCAAGTCCAAGAGTCCCGTAGTTGCTCAGTCCACGAGGCCGGATGCCTCGGCTGGTCTTCAGTATCTGCTGGAATCCTGAAGAAGCAGGCTCCAGTGTCAGTGAAGCTGTGGATGTGCTAGCAGGGCTGGGACAAGCAGGCAAAGGTTTCTCCTTCCAGGTCCCTGTGTAGGCTTCCGGCAGAAGGTGTGGCCCAGATTAAAGCTGTGTCTTCCTACCTCAGAGGTCTGGCCTACAAGTGGATTCACCCACTTTAAACCAGGCAAAAACAATCTCTCGAAGGTGTGCCCTCCATTTCTGGATTGTAGTTCCTTCCAGACATAGTCAAGCTGACAACCAAGAGGGGCCATCACAGGTGGGCAGAGAAAGAGGGATGGGCAGATAGATCTAGGTGAGGTAAGAAATCCAAGCCAGGATGCACATAGGAATCCACTATGGGATACGACAGAGCCTTGAGGAGACAAAGCCCACATGATTGGTGTGGAGCCTTGACCACTAGTTTTAGGACTTTAATTTCCCACAGGATCCTAGAGTGCATTAGAGATGTTTCCATATGTGTGGGTGCTACAGCCGGATAGAGTCCATGTCTGACGCAGTCCTTGAGTTAAGAACTTTCCATCTCATCGTCGGTTTCCCTGTCCCGTTCACCGCTAGAGAGAGCAGGTGTTCTCACTCAATCACAGATGGGAGCAGAGTCCTCCACCAAAGCCTGGAGACTCCACACACCGCCCCCCTCCTCAGCAGGTGGGGCTGTACCTTCCTCAGCCCCAGCTCACGGGAAAGGCTACCTGTACGCTACCATCCTCTCCCGCTGCCTGTGAGGTGGCACAGATCTTTTTCCATTAGTCAGAGAAACATCACGCTGTCTCATTGGCTTGAATCGGGTCCTGGGCGTGGCCACCACTGTTCCAAGGAAGGGCGCCCATGTGGTCTTCCATACCCTGACTCCTCTGTAACAATCACGAGCCATTCTGAGGGAATGAGGCCTCGTTATACATTAGAATCACCTGAAGAGTTTGGGAAAAAAATGCAAGAGGCTGGTTCAGACTCACTTGTCCCTCAGATGTCCTACCTGATGAACGTAGAGGTTCCCAGCTGTGGTCGAGTTGGCGCGGGAGCAACTTTGATTTGAATCCTGTTATTCTGTCAAACACCAACCCAGGTGTTGGTTTACAGGACTTGGTACCACCGGCCCTTAGACAAGATAGGTAACCTGGGAGGATCTGGATCAGTGTTGACAGGATTTCAGACTGAGTGGAGGCTTCCTATTTGGTGGAGAAATTGCATGTGGACAGTCGCTTCCGCTGGCTACTCATCCTGCTCATCCTGGTGGCCTGCCCTGTAGGTTCCCATCCCCTAACCAGTTCTCGTGGTAACTCGAGCCATCTGCCAGCGGTATGTCTCGAAATGCGCACCTCTTGTTTTCTTCTTGTCTACCAGGAGCCTGACTGATAGCGATACCAGGTAGTTTTAATATGCAGCTTGGAGAACAAGGGAAGTATTTAGCAGCAAGGCATCTGTGTCTGTAAATATTTAAAGCCCTCCCTATTCTCTCGTCTCTGTAACCACCCAAGAGCTCTGGGTTCACGAGTGAAATACGTGTACACACAACCTTTATTTTTTAATGTAGTTCAGCTAGCTCGATGGCTGGCCCTCTCTCGAACCTCCACGTGGCTAACACACTCCCCTCCGATATTCCTGAGTTAATACTTGCTAAATCCATATTTCATCTCTGCTACCCCAGACCTAATGGGGGAGTGGCCCCTGGGGCCGCTTTCCGGGATTTTTACATGTTAGCAGGCTCTCTCTCCTGTACCTTCTCCTGTGTGGTCCATCTCCTTTGCCCTCCTAATGGTGGAACTCCTTTCTTCTTCCTGTCTCTGAGTTTCTTTCCCAGAAATCCTAAAAACCCCACCTCTATCCCTCTGCCCAGCCATTGGCCACTGGCTTTTTATTGATCTGCCAAAAACCAACTGTTGGCAGGGACCTGTACCGGAGGTGTGAATTTCCACATAAGCACGAATCAAATCCCTAATAGGCATCAGAACAAAATAAGGTCATAAGGCCCAAGTTAAGTGTCATTTTTTCCACCCAAAACCTCCAATGGCAGTCCCCTCAGCTGTGACATGGATCACAGGCTCGATGTGACGGTTCAATGTTCTCACTACATAGGTGCTCTGTGAACAGTGGATTGAACAATGGCCACTGCTCTCATTATAATGTCGGGTTATTCTGGGCATGAGCTATAAAATACTATTCAAACAAAAAATGAACCTGGACCAGCAAGATGACTCAGAAGGGGTGTAAGGGGGTCACTGCCACACCAGACCACCTAGGTTTAACACCAGAACACACACACACACACACACACACACACACACACACACACACACACACTTTAAAAAAAAGTATTCAAAAATGAACCTGGTGTTCTTTCACAGTGTAGTATGCAAAGTCGAGAACTTCTAGTGTAGCCAAAACATTGCCCCTCCCCCGGTCCGTTCCCTTCACAGGGAGGAGGGCACTTGCTACACAGAGAAAGAGACTCTTACAACATTCAGGAATCTAAGTCAGGTCACCCCAGTCCTGAAGGAAGAATAAATCAGATACATTAGGAACCAAAGACACGGAAAGTTTTTTTGTTTGTTTGTTTGTTTGTTTGTTTGTTTTTGTTTTGTTTTTTTAAAGATAGAGTTTATAGTTTCTGAGGATCACAAACTCCCAGAGTGTTTTAATGATATTTTGGATACAGGGAACTCTGAGACATATCTTATTTTGTTTTCTGCTGCTGACCTTCATTTTTGGTGCTGGTGTCCCTGGGTCCTCCTCTGGCCCCTATCCTGCATGGCCAGCCCATAGGTCCCTGGCGATCCTCTCTCTACCTGCAGCCTCCTATCCTCTCTGAGGTCTGGCAGACCGGCGCCCTCTGGTGGCCGCGTGCTGCATTCGCCGTTCCTTAGGCACGTGCGTGCTTGCTGAAAGAGGCCTTGAGATTCATAGTTTGCTCTGATTTCTTCCAAGAAAAGCCACAGATGCACACATGCTAGTTAGATCTTTGATGGGCTGCTAGCAGCTGCTTTGTTGTATATTCTCCCCCTCATCATCGTGTATGACCCCAGAGGCTCCTGTCAACCTGTCAGCGGTCACTCAGGGTTCAGGAGCTAGTGCGTTGAGCAAACACTATGTGTAAAGCAGTGAGGTTTCTGGTGTACTGGAGAGCAAACCTGTGCGTTCCTGGATTTTAAGTTGCAGCAGGGGAGACAGACAAGAAACAGCAAGACATACTCTATAAGGTACCTGCCTGGTGGGTGGTGAGGGTTAGAAAGGTTGAGCGGGTGCAGGTCCAGAGTAGGGGTGAGGTTAAAGGCTCAGTGTAGGGATGAGGTTAAAGATGTCCGATCAAGACTTGAGAGATGAGAGCAGTTGGTGTGAGCCACAGAGATTTTCTGGGGAAAAGCGTTCCAGGCAGAGAAAAACTTGCAAAGGTCCAATGTGAGACCCTGCCTGCCAGGTTTAAAGACCACTAAGAAAAGTCCTATGGTGGCTTTACTTAATGTTTGTTTCAGCATGTCCTGGTGTCAGGTAGTGATCGGAGCATTGGGAATACAGGACAAAATGAAACAAAGTTCCCACTCTTCATTCTGGTGAAACACAGGTAGTAACAATCGGCTACCCAGAGTTCACTGAAAGACAAAATGTATTCTCCTCTAATAAACAGCTGTTTCCACCTCCTCCTCCCTGCTTCCTACCCTATAACAGTAACAAGTTGTGTCACAAACTTGGACTGAGGACATATCGTACCATAGTACCAGAAATGAGACAACCAGGGTGAAAAAGATGGCCCAGTCATTAAGATCACTTGTTACTGGACCCAGGTTCAACTCCCAGCACTGACACGGTGGTTCACAACCATCCCTACCGCTAGTTCTGGGGGACCCAACACCCTCTTCTGAACTCTGTGGACACCAAGCATGCATGTGGTGCACATACATACATGCTGACAAAACATTTACTGTAAAATAAAACACATAAATCTAACTGAGAGGGAGAGGTAGGGGAGAGGGGGAGGGAGGAGAGAGGAGGGGGATGGGAAAGGGAAGAGAGGGAAGAGGGAAGGGAGGGGGAGGGGGAAGAGGAGGGAGAGGGGGAGAAGGAGGGAGAAAAGACCCATGTATCTTCTCTGCAGAGTACAGCCTCTTAATTTTTCTTCTACATCCCATTGCCCAGATCCTAAACCCCAGCGCCCGTACCGAGAATAAAGCTGGGGTAGTAGGAGACAAGGCTGGGCCAGTGCCGTAGCTTGAAAAGTCTTCGCTAACTTAAATGTATTAGTTCAATGAAAGGAGTCTGGATCTCGAACCAGAGCCCTTTCAAAGAGCCCCATCTACAACTTAACCAGCGATTTCTGGGCACAAGTCTAAAGTCAGGTCCAGAGCAAGTTCAGTGGACCGGGCTGCCACTGCCTTCTTCAGATTAAGTTGGTCACCTGTGATTAACTGTAGCTTGTTGGCTGTGGTTGGCCAGGGATCGGCTGTTTCAGGCTTAAGCTCCTGCATGGGATTGCTTGTTGATTCTGTATTAAGTTAGACTTCAGCGCCTCGAGAAAGAGCCTGGGTCTGGAGGGTCCCTCTGGGGAAAGTTAGTTATGTTTGACAAGTGGTGGTTATCTGGGGTGTCTCTAAGCTGAGGTAATAAGCAAACCACAGAGGGGAGATTCCCGGTGGTGGTGGTGTGGTGGTAGTGGTGTGGTGAAAAGTCTAGGGACACTCTTGGGCCCACTCTTGTGTCAGCACAATAGGCTCTAAGCCACTAGAATTTCCTGAGAGTGTCAACCTGGAAGGAAAAGGCAAAGCCAGTTGTGCAGCCAGAGGATCCATCTCTGCTCTCTTCAGATGAGATTTCACTTCTGACGACTCACTATACTACAACGGGCCAGGATTCAGCTTTATTTAAACAAACACCAGGTCAGGACTTCTTAGACGGACTTGGGGTTCACTGAACCTCTTTGTTCTCGGTGCAGCCACATTGAATAGATCTTTCTCCATTTTCCACTATTACATGTGGAATAATTGATACGTTGAGCCTAGCTTCCCAGGGCCACGAGGATCTAGGCTTCTACTCTAAATACTCCAGTAACAAGAAGCCCTGGGGGACGGAGGGATAGCTCAGTGATTATGAGAACTTACTGCTTTTCCACAGGACCCCCAGTTTGGCTCCTAGCAACAGTAACAAGTGGCTCACAACCACCTTGAATGTACATCTGGCCACCAAGGGATATATATGCACATATATGCATATCTCTCTCACATGAAGTAAAATAAAGTCTGAAGAAGAAGAGGAGGGGAGAGGGGAGGAGGAGCAGGAGCAGGAGGAGGAGGAAGAGAAGAGAAGGAGGAGAGGAGGAGGAAGAGAAGAGGAAGAGAAGAGGAGGAGGAGAAGAGGAGGAAGAGAGGAGGAGAAGAGGAGGAAGAGGGAAGGAGGAGGAGAGGAGAAGGAGGAGAGGAGGAGGAGAAGAGGAGGAGAGGAGGAAGAGGTGGTGGAAGAGAGGAGGAGGATAGAAGGAGGAGTGAAGGAGGAGAGGAGGAGGAGAGGAGTGGAGGAGGAGAGGAGGAGGAGGAGTGGAGGAAGAGTGGAGGAGGAGGAGAGGAGGAGGAGGGGTGGAGGAGGAGGGGAGGAGAAGGAGAGAAGGAGGAGAGGAGGAGAAGAGGAGGAAGAGAGGAGGAGGAGGTTCTGGCTCTCTGCTTTCGGAACTTGGCATGCTATCCCTACTGAGGAGGACCCAAGTAGGCTTACAAGGCCACAGGAGCCATAGTCAGGGCTTCAGCATACGGTTCATCTTGACAAGCATCTCCCGGTTTACTCTGGGGAGAGTTGGTACAAGGTGCTGTCACTGATAGGGCAGTGAGAGACAATTCTGGGACTGCCTCATCCTTCCTGGACTTGGTGCCACCAGACTGTTCTGAGTTTTAGGAAGAGATGATCCTGGACCTGCCTGTCCTGAGGATTTGGGATGCATGTATCTTGGGAGGCTTGAAGATAGAGAGAGAATATCATTAAAAGACTCGTGGATGGCTGGAGAGATGGCTCAGCAGTTAAGAGCACTGATTGCTCTTCCAGAGGTCCTGAGTTCAATTCCCAGCAACCACATGGTGGCTCACAACCATCTGTAATGGGATCCGATGCCTTCTTCTGGTGTGCATGAAGACAGCTACAGTGTACTCATATACATAATCATTTTTTTTAATAAACCTGAAAACTGAAAGTTTTCATGCTTGTAGAGTTCTGGTTAAATAATCTGGACAACAGAATACTACACAGCCTTTAAGAGAATGGAACGCCGCTGATGCTAGGTCTCCAAAATATTTCCGTTTAAACACGAATGAATAGACTCTGTGGGATGCACGTGGCGTTTTGTTTGTAAATATGTGTGAAAAACCAGGCACTGTTCCCATGGGGAGGAGAGTGAACTCGCTCTCAGGACAGGAGAGGTGCTGCGGCCTGTTTTGTTCGAGTGCGTGAATTATACACTCAAGGAATGGTTGTCATCTCTGGCACCCTTTGGGAGATGGGTCTGTAGCTCAGGGGCAGAACACTTTCCTGGCATATGCAACTGCCGGGTTCAAACCCTGGCACCACAAAAACCAAACCAGGCCAAGCCAAATCAGGGTTATTATACCAACCCCAGTTCGCCAGCATCGGAAAGACGGTTTTGTCAAGTTGGCTGACTCCTAGACTATCTTAACCCGATTTATCTTTCTTTCAGTAGATGAGTTTGGCTATTCCGTTTCACTGTGAATTATTGGTTAGTCAATCGCTTCTACGGCGACAGATTCTACACTGGAGAGTAAGCTTAGAGCGGGGAGGACCTCCAAACATTTCTCTTTTGAAAGGCGCCCCAATTATGACTCACTCTTGTGTACTGAGAAAGAAAATGGTACCCTGGGCAAGGCAGACAGTAGTTTCCGGTATCTGAAATGAGTAGGGCCGGGGAGATGGCTCAGTGAGTAAAACGCTTGCTGTGTGAATGTGGGGATTGAGTGTTGATACCCAGAGCTCGAAACTGGGTTCAGTAGCCCAGTGCTCCTACAGTGACATCAGAGGCACAGACAGCTCGGGGTGAGGGGTGGGGCAGGGGCTGAACCTTCTCAACCTTTCATTTTTCTCCCATTTTTGAAACATCACAGGAACACCCAAAGCAACAGATTTGACTGAAGAAATTTATTTACTTTTCCCCCTAGGTACATAGATGACATTATTATAGACAGTTTTGATACACAGGAAAACCCTTCTGTCCACCTTCCTTTTTTTTTTTTTAAATGGATCATCACAATAATTTTTTTTTTTTACAGTTTTAAAACAATACACAGCTTTCTTGGGCTGAAGCAATTGCAAGAACGTACTGGTATATTACAGCTACTTACAATGTTTAAGAATAGCAATGGAGAAAAATAAGTTATTTAAATATTGATTTCATATACAGAAAGTGCAATGTTGTTAGTTGTCATAGAACTTGCTTGACAGTTTGTGGGTTTTTTTTTTTCTTTCCCCCTATCAATTTAAAAATCAAGATAACATGGACTCAAGACAGTCAGATTTTTTTTTTTTTTTTCTGGAAACTCACTCAGTCCTCACACAGCAGTGACTTGGGAATCTACGTCTGTTCCGCCACAGTTGTGAAAACACGCTATGCCGATTCATTTCTCACAGAGGGATCATTTCCAATTTCATCCACGCCTGGGGTCAGGACAGAGAAAAGGGCCCCCAAATATACAAGGCCGTGAAAAGCTGTTTGCTCTAGTTATCTGGGAATGTAAATAGTAGTTTAGGCAGCTGCTTTCTCTGCAGACAGCTGAGACACGCAAATCACACGCATTCTGGGTAGCTACCTGAGCCGAAGGAACGCCTTTCCAGGTTAATTTTGTGCTTTCCAAAGACAACAATTTTCACTGTCACTCAAAAATCCTGTACCAAATGCAACTGATCAAAAGTGGCTACTGAGAAAGCCGGCCCGGCCGCCGCCTGTCTGCTAACAGCCACAGGCCGCCCCGGGCCTCCTCACAGCCATACACTTAACGTTCAGTCTTTTCTCAGACCAAATGAAACGTTCAAAGCAAAAAGAAAACCAAACAAACATAATACGAAGGAAGTAAGGAAGGAAGGATGGAAGGAAGGAAGGAAGGAAGGAAGGAAGGAAGGAAGGAAGGAAGAAACAAACCTCAGCCCCTTCAGATCAGACATTCACACTAAACTCGTGGTCCCTGAATTTAATTCTCCATATGAAGGCAGTGATTTCCAGAGTGATAAAAGCTACTGTTGGACATTCTAAAGACCTCCTCGATTGACTTAAAAAAGAAAACGCTATACCGAGAATGAACTGAAACTGGGAAATTCCCATGAGATTTCTCCTCCTCCCTTGGTACTTCCAATGGGACTTTTGCTTAGTTTTTCTCTCTCTTCACTCAGCTAAAATCCTAAGGGCAGTCTCTTGCAAGGTTGGGCCAGGGTTACTTCAAAAGCAAGAGGAGAAGCCTGTTTTCCAATGCTAAACCCCCCACAAGAGCATGTGAAACTCCTGGGTGCTGGAACAGGCAGAGAACCCTGCGCCCCCTACCCATTGGGTGGGCTATGCCTAACCCAAGAGGCCAACCATGAGCTCCTTTTTAAGAGTCCAGGAGGAATCTCATGCCTTTACCTTTTTATTCTAAACTGCCTCAACTTCTCCACATGGCGTCTTATAGAAGGCGAATGGAAGCGAACAAACCAAACATCGTTATTATTACTTTTCAATGCATACTAAAATGGCGGGGGTGGGGATCACCTGAGATCCACATGGATCCAGCTGTATAAACCATATGGCCAGGATGGCTTTGTTATTAATAAAATAACTTGCCCTTCTCTCCTGACGGAAATCAAATGTTAATAACCCAATGAACTATCAGAGATCCAGGCCTTGTATCCAGGCCTTGTTTCCACGGTAACTTGAGACTTCACATGGTCCTTGTAAGCAATGGAGCACGTGTACCTGTCTAAATCTGCCAACTGTTAGGAAGCCAAGCGCCAGACCAAAGGAGGGTAGATTACGTGGAAATCACCATTGGGGAAAAAAAAGAAAACCAGCTGAAAATATGCAATATTTAACACACGGCGGATGTGGTTTATCTGGCTCCATAATGAACCTTTGCTTGAATTAAAACACTTATCTAGGTAACAAATGAAAGATAATAATAATTATAGAACTGGCCAAAAAGAAAAAAAAATTAAAAACACACAGACAAAAAGAACTTTAAGGAACTGAGTGTAAACTACTTCCCTTTTTAGAAAAAAAAAATATCTTTCTGAAATACGCAACATTACGATGACTTTCTGCAAAGGTGATCCGTTAGCGGATGAGTGGACTTGGGGATGGATGGGGTCAGGACTTCGTGTAAATCCTACAACACCATGGCCACCTTGGCGGCCACTTGGTAAAATGAGTAGACTGATGGGAAGTTACTTCACATGCACGAGAACACGCGTGCCCCTCTGTGAATCCCGACCGAGGTTTACTGAATTTCTAGTTAGTTCAGAAACTAAAAGTCAACGTGAAATGTGTGCCTGGTAGTCACCCCTATAAGATAAGCCATGTTAGAAAGAGATTGTTTTTAAAAAAAAAGAAAAAAGAAAAAGAAAAAGAAAAAGGCTATTTTTGCTGGAAACATCCCAAACACGTTAGATGGCAGTCTAAGCTGGAGATCTGGAACTAGGGTTAAGTAAGGGTTGTGGACACTAGATAGATAACTGGTTAAAAGTTTATATTAAGGCAAATAAAAGCTAATTGCTAGAAAGCAATTAAAATGTCTCTCGTTTATCTACAGGAGAGGAGGACTGCTCTGTTCTTGGTAGAGTCAGCTGTCGTAGCTTTTGAACAGATGAGCAGGGTCAATAGTATACAGTAACTCCAAGTCTGTTGCTTTGGCCTAGCTAAGCCCATCGGGCTCGGGCATCCAGCCGGGTGACCAACAGATACGCGCAAGGGCACGATCAGACACGAGCAGGCTGTCTGTCCTCCTAGTCCTCTGCCAGCACAAAGACAGACCGGTCGAACAGTGTTTGCAAGGAGTCGGCATCTTAGCTCTTCTGTGTCTGAAAACAGAACCAAGTGCTTGTCCTGCCTTTGGGCATCAAAGAGAGCCACATCGATGTCCTCGAGGGGCGGGAGAGGAGGACTTTTCAGGAAGAGTGGGCCCTCAGTTCTGAGTCCTAATCCTGCAGTTCGTGAGCCCCGAGTGGGTACTTTTCTTCCCAGTCAGGTCAACCCCAGCAGAGATGGAGGGATTGTATCGGCTTCCTAAGCACAGTGAAAGGCTGGCTCTTGTCCAGGGAGGGCCACGGTGGGCCTGGCTACATGGCCTCAGGGCTTGGTGGCAGTTTGAAGAGTCTGGCTGCGGTTACCAGTTTCCTTATGTGTTTCTCCTCTGTGATGCCGGCCTCCTGAAGGCAAGTGTGGGACAGGGAAGGCACTTGGCTCAGCGCGCTGAACCCTGCGTCAGAAAGCGTGCTCGTGTACATGGGCAGGCCGATGGAGATGAGCCAATCCGACACGGACGAAACACATCCGGGAGAGAGGGGCTTTCTGCAGATTTCCGTCAGCCCGCCACTTGGGATCTGTACAAAGAAGAGAAGCCACGTCACGAAGGTTGCACGGGTACCATGAGCTACCTTTCGTATGGCTGAGAAAGACGGTAGTGCCTACGTCATGGCTAAGAGACGCCAAAAGTCAACATTAAGAGCTTTGCTCAAGGGTTGGGATTTAGCTCAGTGGTAGGCGCTTACCTAGGAAGCGCAAGGCCCTGGGTTAGGTCCCCAGCTCTGAAAAAAAAAGAACCCAAAAAAAAAAAAAAAAAAAAAAGTAAAAGACTTTTACGGAACTACCCCCAGAAGATTCCAGAAGGAATTTTGGGCTAGATCAAACCCCAATTACTTGTGTAGGATTTATGTCTGTCTTGCTATTTTTGTCTCTGACAGTGTAAAAAAAGATACTCAATGGGTAGGGCTTTTATAAAATGTATTTTCTACTGTACTTTGACTCTATATTAACAATTAGAAAATTAAATATTTAAATGTATATCGTTCATCAATAATTTAAAACATAATAACGTTGAGTTGAATAGGACAGAGAAAAGGACCTTGGAATCTTATTGCTAGGTGCATAGAAGGCTGCCTTTCTGAAGGAGATTTGCAGGGTGTAAAAAAAACCTACAAAATTTTATACAATTGTGCATGTACTCAGATTTACAAAGGCATACATTGTATGCGTGGAGGCCAGAGGCCGGAGGTCAGAGGTCAACCTCCCATGTCCTTACTCAAGAGCTACCCATCTCTTATTTTGAAACAGGGTCTCTGGCTTTCATCTGGGACTTGCTGACTCAGCTAGGCCGGGTGCTCGGTGAGCTCCCGGGACCCACTTGTCTCTCCTCCTCCCACACACAGGCTCGAAAGTTAGGGCCGTGACGCATAGGCTTTTATCACACGGGTCCTGGAGATAAAGCTCAAGTGATCGTGTTTATGTTCTTTGCTCACCGAGTATGCTCTGGATGAAGCAAACTCTCACCAGAGAATAAATCCTCAGGTGTCATCGGACCGTCCACAGGTATGTTTTAAAGCAAGCTGCTTTCCTCTACATCATTTAAAATAAAAAGGAAGGAGCGAGCCCTAAACACTGATAGATATGTAATTAGCTAAGCTATGGAATATTCACCTAATAAAAACCTTGAAATCTCAATAATTAAAAAATGATTTCACTGAGACAGATTCGCAGGTGCTCACTTTGGCGGCACATACGCTAAAGTCGGAATGAGACAGAGATTAGCACGGCCGCCGTGCAAGGCTGACACGCAAGTTCGTGAAGCGTTCCATGTTTTTGTCACGTTGAACATAGGAAAAAGAAAATGCAGCCTCCGTGCTTCCTACGAGAAATGTTCTGCCTCCTGACAGGGCTCGGCAGCTTTTTGAGCTTCTGTTTAGTTGGGAGAACCCTTATTCAACAGACAATATTCGTGCAAGCCGGAATCAGCTGGTAGGAGGTGCTGTGCTGATGTGCAGGGGACGGGCTCCTATCCGCTCTCAGCCTCTCTCAACTCCAAGGGCCTTGAAGCATGTGTTACAGAAACCCTGTAGTCAAACCACAGAATGCAGTCTAACGCAGATGTGGAAATCTGAATGTTATAAACAGAAACGAAGTGTCGACCTTGGTTTGGACCTGATAACTGAATTATAAAAGTAGTACAGGGCCAAGCATGGTGGTTCACAGCATGTATATATATATGTGTGTGTATATATATATATGTGTGTGTGTGTGTATACATATATATATATATATATATACATATATATATATATATTCATGATCTGATAAGCAAAACCCATCAGACTTAAGACTGGACCTTTACTATCTCACATGTGCACAGAAATGACTGGTTTAAAATTGAGAAGTAGAGGTTTTACATACTTAGGGCATACAGCATGGTGTAAAAGTCACACAACAGCTAAGCCGAGCTACTCAGGAGGCATGAATCACTTCACTAATCCGCACGCCTTTCTCTCGGGTATAAGAAGAATAAAGATGTGATAAAGATGTGCCGACGAGGACATAACACACTGTTGTCAGCTGCAGTTTCTATGGGGTACGCACAGAGCTCCAGGATGAACTTACAATGCTAAAGTTCGGTGTCCCGTGTATGGATTTTAAAGACAGGTGTTCCCAGTTATGACGGACTTCCTCCCTCTTGGTCTTTCTAAACCTGTCGTAGCCCTGGGCATCCGAGAATGTGCCTGCAATCTCAGCACTGAAGGGGCTGAGGCAGGAAGATCACAAATTGAAGGCTAACCTGACCGTGTCTCTCAGTAAACAAACAAACAAGCAAAACAAAGAATCAAACACAAATAATGATGGATTGGTAGTGCAGCTCAGTGGTAGAGCCCTGTCCTAATATGCACGAAACCCAGAAAAATAAACTCCAAGTCTAGGCTGACGACGGTATTATTTTCTCCCTGGGTTCTAGCAAGTCTTTGTGTTATCAATACCTATCAGTAGTGATCTTGTAACTAAATATATTGAAGAAAGATGTGCGCCTCCCCTCCCCCACACCCCCCAAAAATGTGGGCCGCTCACCGCCATCCGATGTTGTTTCCGGAGCAGCTTCACACGGATCTGGTCCATATTGGCGGCGACATCCCTCTCCGGCTGATCTAGGTCCTCCGCGTATCTCTGCACCAGGGCTTCAGGGATCCCACAACGGCCATGCTGCCAGGGTAGAGAGAAATGTGGCATGAATGGTGGTCCAGACACACCCCCACCTAAGACACATCCAGACACACCCCCACCTAAGACACATCCAGTCACGCTCCTACCTAAAACACATCCAGACACACCCCCACCTAAGACATCCAGACACACCCCCACCTAAGATATCCAGACACACCCCCACCTAAGACACACAGCCTAGCTGTCAGAAAGCGACACCCAGAGTTTCCGTTCAAAAGGAACATAACCTATTTATTATCAGGCAGATCCTTGAAAAGGAGTATGCTTGTATTTCCACCTTACAAATACTGATGAGCTCTAAAGAAATATTTCAAATGGTAATCAGGACGACACAGTCCTGTGTTTTCTCAGGCCAACGCCTTAAATCCAAATTAAACCAAAATTCAGTCCCTTAGTGTTGTTGAACAGAGTTCCCCCAGATCTGTAGAGAGCCAAACCACCGCTCTATAGACACTGACTGTCTGCCCTTCATCTAAGAACCGCGCCACTCAATCACCAGGCCACATTACAACTCTCCCTGCTTCCCCTTCAAAGGTACACAGCCATGGAGTATCAAAGAGGGGGAAAGAAGGAAAGGCCCTGGGGTAGGGGGTGGGGGTGATGTTCTTAGGAGGCATTCGTGATCATAAGGATTTAATAACAAGGACTCTTGGGGACACATTATAACAGACGATGCATTTCCAGAAGAAAAGTATAGCCACCTATCATTACAGATTTATCTTCAAAGTCGCTTTGGTGTTGGTAGGCTTTTTCTTTTCTCCTTTCAAATGAGAACTGTATTTCAGTATAGATATAAATGTTTTTAGTGCATCAGAGACTTTCATATTATGGCCCCGGTCCCCATTATATATAGATATTTGTATAATTGCTGTAGTATACCTGAACAGTGTGCTGAACTATAAGTGCTCTACGGTTTTCTATACATGCTTCCATTAATTTGATTCGCTTACAGCAACCTATGAGTAGATAACGCAGGTTATTTGAAACCGCAGTTAGACTACACAGAAACAAGACACAATCTGCTGTGGGATATGCACCCTGGATTGGGGTCTCTCTTGTCCATTAAACCACCCCATCGGGGCCAGTTCTGGTGCTGATACCTGCAGAACATGGCTGCCAAACTAAAACCAAGTAAGAGGAAAAGAAAAACCATGACGCTGTGGTTGAATTTAATCCAGTGGTAGGGGGTTGCACTCCCAGCTCACAGAAGCCATAGGCAGAGTATGCCATGCTGTCTGCACAGATCACGTGGCCAAGGCCTTCCCTGGCTCTCATCTGAGTGGCATATGCCTTTAATCCCTGCACTTGAGAGGCTGAGGCAGGTGGATATCTGAGTCCAAAGCTAGCCTGGTCTAAAGAGCAAGTTCCAGGGCAGCCAGGGCTACAGAGAAACCCTGTCTTGAAAAACCACACCAAAAAAACCAAAAGGAATAAACAGTTATGGCGCTGAGGCCCGAGCCTTGGATACCTTATCAGAGTAGGGCTCCTCAGTGAGATCGATGCCCTCAGCCTGTAGCTTGTTCTCCGTCAGCATCTCTAGGTCCACACCCCGGATGCAGGAAACCTTCCTGCTCAGCACTGGGCCCAGTTTCACACCGTGCTCCTGCAGGCTGGTACTCTCCGGCAGCTCGGCCAGCCAGGGTGGAGGTCTCGTGCACACTGGGCTGCCTGGCTCAGTCCCCGAGGAAGACCTGGGCTCCCGGGGAGAGGGGCAGTCGCTGGGGCTGACAGGGCTGGCAGGGCTGGCCTTCTTCAGTGGCAGGATGGGTGCCTCTGGGCTAGGGACCAGGTGCAGGCCATTGGCCAGGCGCTCTCGGCTTTTCTTGGCTGGCACAGGCGGGGGCTGCGAGGGATGTCTGGATTGCGTCCTGGTCTCAGGGGCGCTCTGTTCCCCATCTACCCCTTCTTTGGTGCCCAGGGAGCGGTGGTCATGTCCTTTTCTGAGACCCTCAAGAGACGTCCTTGTTAAGCCGGGTTTTACAGGAGGCTGAGCCTCAAAATTTCTGGGTATACACTGAGGAGGAGCTATGCCAAGGTTGGAGGCCACCGCGGAGCCCTCCAGTTTCTTAGCCATCGTTTTCGGAGGGTCGGAAAATCTCTTGCTTTGGGTCAGAAACATCACGTCTTCTGCAGTGGGATCTCGGCCTCGGGGCAGAGCCTTGGAGGTGCAGGCAGATACCTTCTGTGGCACTTCTGGTACATTCTCTGGACAGGTTTCCGGCTTCTCGGTAGACACATCCTTACCAACATCAGCATCTCCCTGAAGGTCATCCAGGGAATGGGATCGGGGCCAACTTTCCACGGGCTCAGGACCCTCCAGGGTTTCACAGCTGCGACAGATGGAGACCGGGAGGCTCCTTCGGTTTTTACTCAAACCAGTCACACAGGGTACATCACAGCACTTGGCAGTGTCCGGGGCTAGACCTCTTCCCAGCCTGCCCTCCTCTCCCTGCTTGCGCACCTCCCCAGATTTCGTTAAAGGCAATGTCGGATAGTTGCCCGGCTGACTCCTGTTGAAAGACTTTAAGTTGGACTCCGTGGATGACTTGGTGGACAGAGCGCTGGGTTTTTGTGTTTTGCCTGTGAGAAAAGGAGATATTTTACAACGACGTTTTAAAGTCAATGAAATTGATGCACAAACAAGGGCTAGGGGACCCACAAAACTATCACATACGACGCTGAGAAAAAATAGGGTGATTAGGGACCCATTTTTATTTTTATAAGGGATTCTAGTTTTATTAGAGTACTTATAGAGACTAAAATTAATTGGTTATGTGGGAAAGAAACGCTGAGTCAAGCAGAAGGAGGAGGCTAATGTGTATTCCAAGCTGCTTTTGGTAAAGACTGGCAATGCAGAAACCAAACCGTAAGATCTCTGTTTGGTGAGTATGGTTTTTCTGAAGCCATGGTTGAACTGATTCCTTAGAACGGGGTCTGCGAATGGTACCCACGAAGGGGTGATCAGAAGAGAAAAAAAAAAACCTTCAAATCACTTTTTACTTTAAGGGGCTCAACTTGAATAAATTTACCCAAAGACGAGGAAGCAACTTTGATTCGGACTAGTAAACAAGTTGAAGGAAGAGCCTCGCCAGAGGCCATTTACAAAATACTCACTCAGATGCTTGTAGCACAGTTACTGTCATGGCTAAAATGAATCGGGATTGCTAGCTGAACTATCAGCCTGACCCAAGACCCTAACTTGATAACTCTTGATTTATATTTACTGTGGCAGCTGCTGTGTGACAAGGCTCCCTGGGAATATGCTCTATGTAGGCCCATACGTAGGTATCGGCAAGCTCGTGCATGCGCACACACACACAGACACACACAGACACACAGACACACACACACACACACACACACGCACACACACACACAGTCAACGGTGCTTTGTTTCCTCTCTTGTTAACAAGACAGTTGCCATGTCCCTAGAAGCTAGTCTGATAAACCTGAGAATATTCCAGGTAATAGAATATCTACGCCCCGTGACTATGCTACTCTAGAAAAAGGTGGAAATACCACAAATCTTTGGAAGGTGCAAAGAAATGGCTGTGTCTAATATCTGAAAAGCTATTAAGTTACTTATATAACTAATAGACTTCTTTCCTGCTAACCTATTAGTAAATATCCAGAATTCAGCATTTCAGTTTAGAATCCTGAGTCTCCCCCATTAAATAGCCAGGCGAGGGTTAGGGTTGGGGCAGGGCCCAGTTGGTTATACAAATATGGGAAAGACTAATTGACTATGTGAATAAGAGCATGTCCTAATTACATATGCAGATGTGGGCCTGGCCTCATTGACTATGCAGATGTGGGCCTGGCTCAGCTAGGGTTAGAGTCAGGCTAGGGTTGGGGGCTGGGCCTGGTTGATTTATGCAGATGTGGGAGGAGCTAGTTGGCTATGCAAATCAGAGTGTGACCTAATTGCCTATGAATATGCCTTTAAATGTAATACACAAAGAGTATCAAGGAGAAACCAGGCTGCGGGCCAGTTTGATAGGGAGGGTAAGAAAACGGGTTGGATGGTGCCCACTCAGTAAGGGAAGGAGCTACTTTAGGGTAAATGAAGGTATTCTTTGATTAAAAACACACCACCACCAACAACAACAATCTCTGTGTGAGGCAATCTAGATGAAGGAAATGGAACAGAAAGAAAAGGCCTGAGGCTCTGACACTCCAAGAGCTTTGGCCCTTCATCAGCAGGGAGAAAGGATTTCCTCCCAAGATTTCACAGCTTTCTAAGCTCAGACAAACCTCAAACTGATAACATGAAGTGTTGTGGGCTGAGACTCACTGCAGACCCTAAGGCTGGCTGGCAGCTGAGAACAGCGCTCTCCTCAATTGGACTTTTTATTAATGAGGCCATCCTTTTTGATGAGAGATACGATCAGCATGTGAAATATTTTATGTCCTGCAAAGCAGACATCCAGCCACGTAGCGCGTGTCCTCCGTTAGGCCTTAGGAAGAAGTTCATACTTTAAACTCTGCCCTCCTGGATTTCTACACAGTTCAACAGCAACACACTAGCCCGTCTTAATAGGTTGGTATTCTGTTGATACATGGAGATATGCTACTGTTACTTCTAAATGCACTAGCTACATTTCTTATTAACAGAAGAATCGCTACAGCTAAATGCAAGGGGGAAATACTTCACAGAGCACATCACAAAAAAGCCCCAAATCAGTTGAGATAGAAAACTTTTTCTTACTAAAATCCACTGAGCTCAAATTTCAGAAATGTCTTCTCCTCTTATCACTTCCCAGTATGAACCATATATATCAGTTCCGGGTTCGCTTTCTGTTTCATATAGGGAGAGCTCTGAGTTCACCTTGAAATCAAAGGATGGCTCGACAGCTTGTTTAATTCAGTTCGTCAATAGATAGAACTGAATTCTCCTGGGCATTAAACCATTTGGCATTGGTATCTTTTTTCCTTACTAACCCAGCACTGCTGGGGTTAACTTTATCTGACTGTTGGGAGCTATAGAAAAGTTAACAAAAACAAAACAAAACAAAACACCTTCCAAACTACACAAGGATTTGCTGTTTGCTGTGGCTGATGCAGTGCTGGGCTCCTAGATGTGTTTTGTGTTGCATTTTAACCAAGGCAGAGCTCATGGGTAAATTTCTAGGTTCCCAATATGGCGTATCAGTGCGAGGTGGGCACTATACCCAGGTGTAGAGGCAGAGTCGAGGCCTTGCTCTGAGTGTGGTTGATCATAACATGAGAATCTGAACTCAAGCCTTTATTTACCTCATCTCTGAACCAGTTTGAATTCCCAAAATAACTCTTACACTATTGTTTTAGGCATGATTCACATTACGAAACAATTTTTTATGCCCACCACCTAACACACACACACCTCTCTGAAACAAAGATTACAGTAAAGCCACTGATGATACTAAGCCTTACCTCGTGGAATGTGTTGATACTTTATATACCGTGTCCTAGAAAACTGTCATCCATGGGTCTCTAACTGATTTCACAATCCACTAAAAAGCTGCAACCTATGGCTTGCTTCGGTAAATGCTAAGAAAGAACCTAACTTGTTACTACCGGAGGGAGCTCCCAATAGCCACTTAAAGGTTCTGAAACCTGAGTATGTTTTTGCTATAGCCTTTAAGTGTTCATCAGAGATGACCGTGATGAACCCTTTATCACTGCTTCTAATCTTGTAACGATGGAAACTTGAGAGTGAGAGAGAGAGAGAGAGAGACACCTGCCATGTAGCCTTTCTGCCTCATTCTGCTTAAGACCTTGGTCCTGTATGGAGGAGGCTTAGGGAGCTACATATTGATTGCTTCCTGACTGTTAAAAGATAGAAGCCACAAATAAGACATGTGGCCTTCTAGTCATCCTCTCTAGGGGTAACTGCCTCTGGAATCAGGCTGAGAGGCTACAGCATACACGGCTGCCGGTGGCCGGTTGCCCGGGTTCCATTGATGGATGTCTACCTGGCAAATTGTTTTCCTTGTGGGCCTAATTGTTCCCAGGACTAAGATGTGAGTGGTTACTGTGTGAAGAAAAGGGCACAGGAGACGCACAATTTAGGTTTTGTGACTGCAGGTATTTTAGACAGGATTTATAAACGTCACATGGCAGCCGGGAGGACCAAACAGAGGTTAACGGAAGAGTACTGGGGGACAAGGCCAGAAAGGGAAAGATGCCCACTGGCTTCCTCTCCGTACAAGAATGGAGACTGTGGAGACACAGAAGCAGGTTCTGACGGTCTGGGCCAACATTACCATTTTCCAAGTTCTCGCTGCTTTCATAGCATCCGGAGTCTCGTGGGGAACGTCCACTCAGGCCCTGGCTGTCGGCCAGCAGCTTCTCCTGAGAGCCAGACTGGTCACTGTTACCTAGGGATGAATACATAGCATGGTGTCACAAGGAGCCCCAGAGTCAGCTAGGTCTTCATCCTTTGCTCTTGGCACATGTTAAAGCTGAACTCACAAACAAACAAACAAAGTAGCTGACTGGATCAGAACACTTCTCTTTCAAGAAATGTATCCACCATGTGGAAATAAACTTGGAGAGAGGACCAGGGTTGAAATATGCTGGTGGCTCCTAAGCTACCCAAACAGTGGGAGACTGAGGCCGCAGGGGAGAGGAGAAATACAATGTACGTTTGCTACTGAGGAACTTCAAGGAGGAGAAGGAGGGCGAGGCCGAGAGACAGCACCATCAATGAGAAGTAACTGTGTGTGAATGGGGCCTTTACAAGGTGGGTATGGTCAAATGCTTGTCAGACACCTGGAAGACTCATACATCAAGTCATTTATGTTACAGGCTCTCCAAATTTGGGAGCTTTAGTAAAGGTATCAAATGAAATATTGCCTTGTAAGCATTTGGGGAGCATTGTTAGCCTGTGGTAACAATGTGCGGCTGGTTGTATTATCTCAGTCAAAGGAAGGCTGGTGAGAAAGGAGCAGAGCCCTATTCGTGGAGAA
Source organism: Rattus rattus (assembly GCF_011064425.1). NCBI lineage: Eukaryota > Metazoa > Chordata > Mammalia > Rodentia > Muridae > Rattus > Rattus rattus. Next base: position 228,372,576 of record NC_046155.1, on the reverse strand, counting down.
ACGAATCTTTTGTCTTCTGCAGTGTACAAAGTTTCCTTTCTCTTTATTCTTCTCCCACTGCCTGGGAACAGCATTTCTACTCCCTGCATCCAGTGGGCAATAAGAATTCAGGAGACCCTCTGGCTGGCACAGGGAGTAGCCAGCCGGCCAGTGAGAATGGAACAGTGCCAGCCTGAGCAACTCCTCTAAGAAGAAGCATCATTTCTTATCAGTTGGACCTCAGTAATGGTGGGAGAAAAAAAAATCAGGAGACAAGTTAACTATGTCGCTTTAGGGACAACCTGCTGTAAACCCCATGGAAAAAACACATGACTGCTCAATTCCCAGGCAACTGTGTTTTCTATAGAGGGAGCCCAAGGGGCCCAGGGAACCCAGGACACTGAGGTCTCGCACAGAGCATCTTTGGATACGTATGCAGAGAAAGCACTCGGTCACACAAAAATGGGAAACCAGGAGCGCATTTTTTTTATATATAAAACAGCTAGTTGCAAAGACAAGTGGCTTTAATTTATTTTTCTTTCCTCTCACCTGCCCACCCCAACCACACGTGCAAAGCAAATAAATAAATCGAAAATCAGAACAACGATGCCTTTTCTCCGGGCATCACAATGTGATGGAGAGGCTGAGGGCTGCCTGTGTTCCTCAAAGGGAAAGCATTCTATAAATATGCACAATGCCAAAGAGGATGTCAGAACACATCCTTAAATCACAGCCCCAAAGAATGCTAATTATCAAGCAGTTAGTGGGAAAACTAACAAATTAGAAGTACATGAGCAAGTCCGACCCTCCCCCCCAAAACAGTCCCAAGCTGGAACATTCTATGGTGATGTCCTCATCCTGTGGGAGGGTCTGTGGATTTGGATTGGCCTCCACTCTTGTCTAGCATGCTATTTAGAAAAAAAAAATGATCCCTGGAATCCAGAGACTTGAGCTGTCCTTGAGTACCCTGTGGAAGGGACCGCTCATCTGTCCCTGGTGGCATCGGTTCTGTGCACCAGAGCAGCAGAACAGACTGCAGACTAGAGCCTACAAAAGAGAAACATGATGCCGTGCTGCTGCTGAGAAGTGCATCCTGGGACCCAAGCCTTACCAGGCACTTACAAGGTCCTGTTTGTTACAGCAAAGGGAAGGATCTCTCCAGTGCAGAGAACCATGATGCAACAACGGACAGTCATCTGGAAGACATCTGACAGGGTGCTACAGCGCCACCTTCACCAGGGAGAAGCTGATCCTTTTATGTATCTAGACTTTTCTCTCACACTCGCTAGCCTCAGGGCCAACGTGGGAAAGACAAGAGCCAAACGGGCTGATGTCACAATCTGGTCACAACTCGAAGGGACTCAGCAGGCTTGGTCTAAACTGCCTCCCTACCGCACCCACCCTTGGGCTGAAAATGCACTGACACTGAGATCCTCAAACGACCAAAGCAATGGCATAGAAGGGCACACACCGGTTTCTAGAAAAGTGCTTTTCTCAGGACGAAGGAGAGGGAATGGGACTCCTGGAAAGAAGCCCCTTCAAAAGGTTTACTGTATTTCCTACACAACAGACTGGTCGTCCATTTCATTTCTCTCCATACTTCAAACAACCTTTCATTAAGAGTCTTCCAAAAACAAACACCACCTCCTCTTTCGAGTCAGGGTCTCTCTCTGTGGCTCAGGCTAACCTGGAACTTTGAGTAACCGTGCCGTACTTGGTTCAGTGTTCACTTCCCTAAGCTGAGGTTATAGGCGAGCGCCATTTCTACCGAGGTGTGGACATGGCGGTGGTTAGGACAGCAAACTCTACGGTATATGGACTTCACGACGATTCTTTTTAAAGTAAACAATTTTAAGAGTGTGTTCACTTAGAGGACCTAAAAGAGACTAAGGAGACATGAGCTGACCGTCTTTTCCAAATGGAAGGTTGAGTGCAGACCACCTTTTCCTCCTCTGTGGGAGAACCTGGCAAGGTTTGGCTTCCAACTGATACAGGAGATGAATGGTAATATTTTCAGTGGAAGTGTAAGCCAGGAAAACTTAAAGGTGCCCCTTCGTGTCTTCGAGAACCTCACTGGATCTCTCTGTACTGCAAACAGGCTGTGTTTTGCAGAACACGACTGTGTTTCTCTAAGTTATCGAGGTTCTTGGAGGAAGTACTTCTTAAGTACAATGAACTTAACAGCATTAAATAGGAAGTCTTACATCACTAAGCTACATCAGGATATGGTCTGTCAGCAGTAATTAGAGCCTCTGAGGCCTCCAAGCCTTTGTTTCAAGATCAATAAAAGGAAACACCATTTTAAGTATCAGAGAAATTTCAAGCAGTGGGAATGCCCAGGCCCCAAATGGGATTTATGAACGTGGAGTCTGCCTGAGCCCTCCCAAGTTAGCCTCCTGTACAATGGCGCTGGTACGAATCTTAGGATCTGAGCCTAGGACGATGGGTCTAAGCCGATGTGTTATGTCAGTCAAGCTAGGCTCAGATCCCTGCCCATATGCAGGGTTTGGCATCGCTCTTCTGACATCTAAAATGAGACAGGGAGTGTAACGGATGATGAATATCTGCCAGCTGTCCTCCGTAAAGAGTAAACGACACATAATACGGGTCAGAAGAGCAGATGGTTCTCTGTTAATTCATAGTGATGGCGCAGGTCTGCCATACCAGTCAGTCCCTAGGCAGGCCACCTACACACAACCCAGCAAGTGACCCCGGGGTCTCTCTGGAGCAATGGTTCTCGACCTTCCTGATGCTGCGACCTTTTAGTACAATTCCTCGTGTTGTGGTGAACCCCAAATGTAAGATTATTTTGTTGCTAGCCCATACCTGTAATTTTGCTGTTATGAATTGTAATGTAAATATCTGTGTATTCCGATGGTCTTTGACTACCAGAGGGGTCACGACCCACAGGTTGAGAACTACTGTTCTAGTGTGCTAGCAATAAACTGCTACAGAGACCTGGTCGTGAAGCAACATGGTAAGTAAGAGGACGCCCTCCAACCCTAGACCTGAAGGCTGCCTGTTTACTTCATCTACTGCTGGCTTTTTCTGCTGCCATGAGAAAATGCCCTCATAAAAACCAGCTGAAGAGGTTGTTGGGGATTTCGGGTAAAGGCCACCCTGGTGGGGAAACCGTGGGTACAGCGGCAGGGAGAGATGAAAGTCAATACACAGTTCACGTTCTCCTCTCTTTAGTGTAGGGTCCTAGCCTGTGCAACGGTGACACCGATGACCAAGGCAGGTCTTCCCACTTTAATGGACCTCATCATCTACACAGTCCTTCACGGGCATGCTCCGGAACTAATTTACTCTAGATAATTTCCTCACGGAAGTGTCTGAAGGCTTGTCTCCACAGTGATCTTCACAGTGTTATGCTTACGATCAACCAGCATCTCTAGGGTTCAGACTTCTGTTGACAGAGTTCCTTTATGTTACTGAGTGAACTCACCAACCCAGTTGCTTCTTTTCCTCTTGGGTCTTACATAGCCAGTAAATATAAACATTCCATGGTTTACCACAGTGTGCTCAGATATTATAAGCTAAGGTGCACTTAACGCCCCTAATGCACTGAGCAGACTATTCAGCAGTTTGGGACGCTGCAGTGTGCTAGTCGCTGCCTATCATGGTCTCAGAGATGACCAGGGCTACAGCTCACTGCTACTGCTTAGCACTGTGGGTGTGCAGACTGCGGACTGCTTGGCTAGAAAGAGAACAGGGACCAAAATCCGAAGTATAGTTTCTAACGACTGTATATCGCTTTCCTGGCATCAGAAGAGCAAGAAAGCCCTAAGTTGGAGACCATTTATAATGTGTGCTTCCCCCCCGCCCCTCATCATTACCCATGGTTTGGATGTGTCTTTCAGTGATAGAAATCCTAGCTACTGACACCCTGGGAGCAGTGCACATAAGGAAAATGCACTTGAACTCAAGAACTGGAAAGGATGCACCTTCCACGGTGAATGCTTTTAAGAATGTGTTTTCATGTCCGGCTGGAGAACAAAGACCATAGTAAGCCTGGCTGAGCGGGCAACAGCAATGGACACAGCAAAACCTGCGAATGTTCTGCATTCTGTCCACCCAGGGTAAAGAATAAGCTCCCGTACTGAATTCAGGAATTCCTGCACCACACACTCACTTCAGAGAGACATTTCCTTCTTTCCTGGACACTGATGGGTTTATTTATTTACTGCTAAGCCTATTCAGTAAGAAAACAACCCATGCTTTGGAAAATAATTAACCCTTAGATGGCAAAGAGACTCCTAAGTGGGTCAAGCCTTATATTTCTTAACCCAGGATTCATATCCCCCCTTCTCTCTGATTTATTCATTTATTTTATGTATATAAGCACACTACAGCTGTCTTCAGACACACCGGAAGAGGGCTTCAGATCCCATTACAGATGGTTGTGAGCCACCATGTGGTTGCTGGGAACTGAACTCAGGACCTCTGGAAGAGCAGTCAGTGTTCTTAACCACTGAGCAATCTCTCCAGCCCAACCCAAGGATTCTTAATGACCCACTGATGGATGCATGTTCCAGTGGGAACAACATGGAACCTACTGGTCCCTTCAGGAAGCCCCTGACACTCTTTTCACACCATGTTAACAGGCGTCTCTGATCTGTGAACTGTTTCGTCCTAACACGAAGTTAACCTTGGCTCCGGCAAGAACAAGATCAACTGAGTGACTCCAGGTCCCCTAAGCACATGCTGACAGCTTATCAGAGGCCGACCATAACCATAATGTTGCTGTCTACCTAGCAGAGTGTGTGTGTGAGTGTGTGTGTGTGTGTGTGTGTGTGTGTGTACGTATGTGTATGTGTGTGTATGTATGTTTGTATGGTGTGTATGTGTGTATATATGTTTGCATGTTTGTGTATATGTGTGAGCATGTATGTGTATATGTAAGTATGTGTGTATATGTGTATGTATGTATATTTGTATGTGTGTATATGTGTATGTGTGTGTGTATGTTTGTGTGTGTGTCCGTGTGTGTGTGTGTGTGTGTGTGTGTGTGTGTGTGTGTGTGTGTGTGTGTGTGTGTGTGTGTGTGTGTGTGTGTGTGTGTGTGTGTGTGTGTGTGTGTGTATGTGTGTGTGTGTGTGTGTGTGTGTGTGTGTGTGTGTGTGCATATTCAGGAGCTTACTGTCATATTCCTGCAACAGTTCCACCGCCGTCAAGAGAACTGCTCTGTGTTCCGGGTCCCTGATATTTAATTCATCTAAGTCTTCTTCCTCCAGGAGTTTGAAGGTGTCCAGGTCTTCATAGCCATTGAACAGAAAGGTGGGCATATGTTCCTGGGAGGCAGAACAAGAAGATCAAGGTGAGCCTGTGTTCCAGCCGTGTGACCCACGCCACACAACTGGCCTCAGACCCCTCAGACGGTCTTTCATGGCCCTTCTTATGCTCATCCAGAGGTAAGCATCATTTATAATCTATTCTGGGCCTCCCAGACTTCTGCTTAGTAGGCAGATAGGGGTGTGTAGGCTCACTCGCTAATGGCTTAAGAAGGGGCTAATTCCTACATCACCGCTTGACCTGTGGTGGGAAGATTTCCCTTTACGTCGGAGCGGGAGAGGCTTACTAAAATCCGACCCAGCAAACCCCATGAATTTCTCAGGACCGTGGAAAACTAGAACCTGCCGCCGTAGCCGTACTCTCTTAGAAGACACTGGGAGTCACGGCCAGGGAGAAGTGAGAAGGCGGGGGGCCTCGTGGTCCCCGTGGAGCAGGCTGTGAGCAGAGCACTTGGGTTTCCGTTTAGAGCCCTCCCCGCACCGGCAAATTCTGATCTAGGAAGCTTCCGCTGTGCTATCGGCCTCAGCGGAGGGCAAGGGTAACATTAGAACGCTGGTAACTATCTCTGTAGAATACCCGTTAACATTAATGGGTCACACCCGCACGGTGACATAGACCCCTCCCCAGGTCAGAGGGAGGACGAGGCGACACGGACACACGTATGACGAGAGTTAACAAGAGACTGACTTTCAGGTTGATCCGATCCAGGAGATCCTCCACAGACTTTGGCTGGGATGGTCTCCCCTTCCTCCTCCTCCTGGTAGGGCGCTTGGGCTTCTCCTCTTCCTCATTCAGCACATCCACGTAGATGAACTTAAATGTGCCGACCTTGTTGTTCAACAGGCCCATCCAGGTACCCATCGGCGGTTTGCTGATTATGTCAATGATGTCTCCTTTCTGTGTTGGGGAACAAAGATCTTCCCGTTAGGCAGATTTCTAAGCCTGGGCAGTGACGTCATCCAGGTGGGCAGGGAAATGCTACGATGTCAGGATTAGAGTCCCAGCTTCCTTCCTACCTAATCTTGTGTGCGTTTATGTGCACGTGCCATGTACACTTGTGGATATGGGTGTGCGCACATGTGCACATGTGGCAACCAGAGGTAGATGTCCAGTGGTTTTTCTCCCTGGTAACCTACCTATATTGTTTTTGAGAGTTCATCAGTGGTTAGACTGGATGGCCAGTGAGCTCTGGGGAATACCCCACCTGTCTTTATATCCACAGCACCGGTTTTACAGGAGCGCACCACCATCCTCAGCTTTTCCATGGGTGCTGGGGATACGAATGCAGGTAGGTAGTCATGCTTGGTGAACCCGCATGTTACTGACGGGGCCATCACTCCAGCGCCACGGGTCACTGTTCTGAGTGACTGAGACAGGCTACGACTGGGAACTTGGCGGATGGCAGACGGGATGCTTTTAACTGTGCCAGATGCCATGCTGACCCCAGGTCACAGCCTTCCCCAGCTCCTGCTCAGCAGGGTCGAGTGGCCCTTGCCTGTCAACCATGCTGTCAGTCATGGCTGTTGGAATCCTTGCCCCCAGCCTTATGAGGGTGTCCCCTAACCCGTGGCCACATCCCGTAAACTATGTCCCACTGCATCTTTAGGTCCCACATAAACATCTCTGTACAACACAGAGAGGTTATTCCCTTCAGATAAAGGAAGCTTAGAGGGGGGGGATATGGAAGTTCTAGAAGGAAGCTGGGGGTCAAAGGGTAGGGCCAGGGAGGAAGCAATGGTAACAGAAAGCTAGTGCACAGCTTGCTTCCTCATCCTTCATTGCGGTCTGTTTCTGTTCTATTTTCACTAGAAGGGAGACCAGTGTGGCCAAAGCATGATCTAGTCTGTATGGTAAGAGTCCAGCATCCACTGGCAGGGAAGAGAGAAACCCTTCCCAGGAGACAGGAGGGCCTGGGTGGGTTAGCTGCCCAAGATGGAGGACAAGCCTACCTTGAGCTTCAGAGAGTCTGTGTCATAGGGACTGGGGGTGAAGTCGGTGTGCACTCGGGCACGCCCACAGAAGGGACCCCGATAGGGTGGCTCCTCATCGTCACCGTCTTCCGACTTGACACTCTCCCTGTTGCTGGTGGAGGAGTCCGTGGTGCTCACAGTGTGACCGCCTGAACGGGGAGAGCAGGGAGCGCAGGGGATTAAACACAGCCTTCCCCGGTAGCAAAGACATAAGGCACCAGCAGTGCTGTGCATCAGAAAGGGCCCGGGAAGGGAAGCTATGAGTTAGAGCATCCCGACAGGACCGCAGCCAGGCCTATGTGTGAGCTTTCTGTTACCCTAGGTCCACTGGGGACGCCCCACATCCTGTCCTCGGGCAGGAATCCTTGGCACACGGAGACTCACCGGGAAAGGACGATGCGGTGTGACGCCCTGGCCTGTGTTACAGAGGAGGAAGCAACCCTAGACGTGAAGCGCCTGCCTGAGAGAGAGAGAGCTTAAAGCTCTGTATTTACACTTCACTTCTTTCTCCTTGTTATTCAGTTACTGGGGCAGCTTGGTCACATTAGCTGTCAGGGACATTTAGGATTCCTCTCGATTGTCGAGACTCCTGTATTTCATTGATCATCTTCATGTACTCTGACCTTTGGCTCGTTCTCTAGGTCCTTCCTCAGAGATAAGTTTCCTATCTTCGACAGTCAAACATCCCTCTTTGGCACCACAGTTGGGGAAACATATAATCGGGCTTTGCTCATCTTTAATTTGCCTTAACTTGAGGCTCCCATGAGCGTCTGACTGGAACTCCAAAGGGAGCTACAAAGCACTACAAACCATACTTACTCATTGAGCTCTGGCCACTCAGAGAGCTCCGAAGGCTTTCTACAGAGCCCCCGGCTTTGAGCTTAGGCTTGTCCATGTGTTCAGAGTCAGGCTTTACTGAGGTGGGGGAGCCGGGTGTCCCGTCGAGCCCCGAGTCCTGAAACAGTTTCGGTAGAATTGAGTTTTCTGAGCAGAGAAGTGACGCTTTGTAATAGTCGGTGACTTGGCCCTCGATTTTACCAGTCGAATTGATGTGTATACCTACACTTGGTCTTACATACGATATTCCCCCTTTGAGCCTAAATATGTAACCCCAAATTGTTTTTCAAGTTCAAACGGGTATTCTTAAACTTTCTAGGAAAACCGTTTACCATATATAAAAACAGCTAAAAGCTTAGGGACTTAGTACAGCAGGAACAAACCGGGCTTCAGATGTAGGTCAAGTTCAATCTACTCTTAATGGAATATTTAGAAGTACAATCAGAGGGCGGTTAATTACTCTAAGGGGAAAATATTTACACACACACACGCACGCACGCACGCACGCACGCACGCACGCACGCACGCACGCACGCAAGTTTCTTAGAAACAACTGACCAGTGTTACTATTTATATAAATTGTGGAGTGGGGACTGGAAGAGGAAGATGCTGGTGTTTAGCCACCAGGGGGCAGCAGCTAAGCAAAAAATGCCTGCTGTCCCGGCTGGTTTCATTGGCTAGCTGGAGCAGCAGAGTTCTTATAGACTTCAGGCAGGCTCTCAGCTCCAGCAAGTCAGAGGAGGAAGTTTGGAAACCAAAGGTCAAGGCTAGCTCAAAGTTTCGACCTCCACGTTTCCTTCCTTCCCCATGTGCAACCAACGCAGAAACTGGACATGTTTCTAATGAAGGTCGTTTTCTAGAGAACCAGGCGTGAGACACCAGCTTCATGATACCCTACTGTTGACATACAATCCCAGTAAGTGAGGCAGCCTCTCCTCTCGCCCCATACGTAAGCCCACGTGACTAATTGAATCTAGGAAAGGGCTGTGCAAAATCCCTCTTCAGACCTGCTGCATACATCTACAACAATGTATCCTACATCTGAAAACAAAGCTGACAAACGCCACTTTACAAAAAAAAGATTTATTTCTGGTGTATGAGTGTTTGCCTACATGTATGTATGTGTGCCTGGTGCCTGCACAGACTGGAAGAGGGCACTGGAGTCCCTGGAACTCGAGTTACACACTTCTGTGAGCCACCGTGTGAGTGCTGGGAGTCATACCTGAGTCCTTCACAGGAGAAGCCGGTGCTCTGAACCCCAGAGCTCTCTCTCTGACGTGTGCTTAAATATACTTACTAGCTTTATTCTGCAGTGCTATGGTGCTCACCGTGCTAAGAACCCTCTTTGTACTAATGTGGCCCTGTCTTCTGTTCTCTGAAATGAGGGCCCCGCTGTGAGAGCCTGCGGGTGAGCCTGTGATGGGTTTCCTAGAGTGGATTAGTTATGGGGGGCAGGCCCACCCTAAATGGGGGTGATCTCATTGCATGGGCTGGGGTCCGAGTGGCGGTATACATCTCTGGATCTCCTTCCTGCTGGTGGGTACAGGGTGACCAGCTGACTCAAGCCACTACTTGCCTGCCATGATGTTACCCTATCTTGAAACTGTAGGCTACAATAAACCTTCCCTTCCTCCCTTCAGTTGCCTTTGTCCTGTATTTTGATGCAGCGACCAGAAAAAGGTCACTGACACACAGGGCCTGTGTTTTATACTCCTAGCGCCGAGAACACTGTCTGGAAACTAACTGCTTCATGAATGTTTCTGGAACTGCCTGCTTTTTCTACACAAGTACAGTCAGCTGGTTAATGCCTAGGAACACACACTCATAGCCTGGGCGGACCATCCTCGGCAAGATGGCCACATACCTGCTCTGTGACGGGGCTGCTGTATTTTTTAGACATCCTCTTCCTCATGGTCTCTTTCACTGATTTCACCTTTTTCCCGAGAGAGATGCGGGAGGCGGAAGGGGATTTGATTACCTCTTTGTACACGAAATCTCCCTCTTTACCCTGTAAAACGGAGCGCAAATGCCATTAGTCCTACGAGATAAGGCTACAAACCGGTTCCGTTACTCAAACCATTAATGTCCTAGACCTCAGGAAAATATTAGCATTCCCTGGGAGCTTCACATAAATAAGAGCAAAGGCTCTATTTATCTTTGCGATTAGGAATTAACATCTACCAAGAAGTATTTTGTTTGCCTGTTTACACTGGGGCTTGAGGCACTTTTTATTTTATTTAATCTCAGCACATGCTTTTCCAATTATTTAAAAACACGTGGGGGGCTGCATTTCATCCGGGAAGAAAGATCTAGAGGATCGGATGTTCAGGTAACCTCGGCAGTTGGGGAGAAGGGAGGGTCCACAGTGACTCATCCCCAGGGTGGGTATGAGGGCGAGATCAAGCTGTACAGAACTGCTCGATATGGCCAGCTGTTAGGAGTATAACTTGTTTCTCTGAATGGGGTAGACCTCTGCCACCTCTCATTCTACTTTGCATTAAAAAACAGGCCTTCTGAAAACAGGGTGGGTGGGTGGGTGAGGGGGGGCCTTCCGTGCTTTTAAAGACTGACAACACAAAATCATTGGCTCATGAATCAATAGAATTTGATACCCAAATAAAACAGCTTAAATCTTGCCGGAAATTCTGTAACACTTCCTATCTCACAGATGTGTATTTTTGGCTGACATGAGATTAATAACAGCTATAAAGCATGAACTCTTCATTTTATAGTTTCAAAGCAGAACACTTAAGGAACAAGCAAAACCACGTAAAGCTGGCATATGCCTTTGGGGGCTGAATTTTAGGGAACTTTAAACACTACCAAGGTGTCCTGGCCCTTGACCAGGACCCCATGTCTGAGGAGACATTAACTTGGTAATCTAGGCCCCGGTTTGCTTTGACGCTGAGAAAACTGGGCATGTTTCAGGACAGCTCACAGGAGAACACCTACACTTCCATGGTCCATGTACTGATCCTGTAATAAGTCTGCTCAGTGACGCCCACACGTCACAGGGTTCCTTCAGATCATACCCTTCACGGGCAACTGAGGCTAGAGAAGGGAGAACTCATAGGCACAAAGTTTCTGTGCTTCATAGAGCACAGAAAGCCACAGGGGCCAAATCTGCACGTGTTACTTACACAGCACGGGAGAAAGGGCGCTACAGAACTGAAGGCGCCCTGAGGAGATGGGAGGTACAGGGGGTCATCAGCCATTCCACGGGAAATGGCAGACTGAAGTCAAGATCGGGAGCAACAGAGTTTCATTGCAAATTCGGTTTGGAAGCACCGAGCAAAGCCGGAATCAACTCTCCAAGACACTGAGGGGGAAGGTTGTACCCGTTGGCACCCAGGTCACTGCAGTTCCGTATGCACTGCTTTTCTCCGAGGCCTACTTACCATGGGGTCAGAATTATTGCTGCCAACGTGCAGAGAACGGTTGGTCAAGTCGAATCCACCAAAGCTGCAAGTTCTCTGTGGAATGGGGGTGGGGAGAGAGGGTGGAAACAATCCAGTTACGCTCACGTAGCGGCCACGGACACCCCGACACGAGTCCCCGGTGCAAGGCACCTTTGAGTCACACATACATGTACAGGATGGAAGTAGGGCATGAGACATGAGGAGGAGAAACATGAGACCTTTCTAATTTGGTGTTTGCACAGGTCACTGGTGGGGGGGGTGGTCTAAAAGTCCCTTAATATGCAGAACCAGGGACTCTAAGAAAATAAGTATATTAACCTTCACAAACGTCGAGCAGGAAGGTCCCCTCACCTCTCCGATCTAGGGAGTCCTGTGCTTTGCCATGGAGAGCACGCCTTTCTGAATTTTTTGTCTCTTGTTTGAGCAGGGGGTGGGGGGATTATGCTTACAGGCACCTAGTCAGGCCAATGGGTAGGGGGTCCCTCACTAATCGCCCCCGCCCCCACCAAATCCTGGACAGAAATGCAGGTAACTTTCCCATCTAACTGCTCCTTTTGATTACTTATAAGCCCTTTTCTCACAGTGGCTGACACCACATTTACAGAGTAGAGGTGGGGGAGGGGGCCAATTGAGTGAGTGTCTGTCGATTTCAGCAGGGGAAAAAAAAAAACCACTGTCATAAAAAAAAGGATGAAAGGTTAATTTGTACTTTTAAGTTGCTTTCAAAATTTGTGAAGCTACTTCTATTTCTATGATTTCTCTGCTTCTGGAACTTGTATCTCATCTCTCCTGTTTTTCCAGCAGTTAAAAGAAAAAAATCGTCTCACGCCCACGCTGGTCTCCTTTCTCCGAAGCGCTTTACTTTCTGTCGTAAGTAACACTGCAAACGCAGTGTTTGGTAAGAAAACTTGAATGGCGGATTTGGGCTCTGATGCTCTGTGTGGCCTGCGGCTCTGAGGCCGTAATGACAGCCACGAAACGGGAGAGGTGAACAAAAAAAGCAGACTACATACTTAAACACCGCTTCTTTTAGCTAGATATACTTCAGACGTATATCGATGTACTGCATCAGGAAGGCAGACACAGTCTGGGAGGAAAACGAGTAGGCTTTTAACCCTGCACATCGTTTATTCTCTGATGCCTCGTTTTGGTTTCTGTTGAGAGGCTGGAGTCTCATTTTGATCAGTCTGGGCTTAGTCCAGGCTGTGAACATGCAAACGAGGGAGGGGCTGGACTGCTGTCCTGGGTTTTATAATCTGGGCGTTCAATAGTAAAGCCCAAGCATTCAGGGACAGGCCATCTAGGGAGGTGGCCCTGGTGGGACATGGGTGGGGCAGAAAAGGGATTTGTTGCCACCTAGCTCTCAGGAACACTGTGGCTTTCAATAATCCTACTTATTCCCTTTCCAGTGAAAGTTAGCTCAACTTTATACTAAGTATCAGCAGCGAGCCTTGACTTCTTTACAGACAGCTACCTTGTGTCCAGTGCATAAAACCAGAAAGACTTCCCTATAGAAAACCACTACAGCTCCCCAAACTGGGAAAAGACGTGACTTTCCCTCATAGCTCACGGTGCCAGATTCGTTTTCTCGGGTTTTTACAAAGGCAGAGACTTTACTCTAGTTCCTTTCCCGTGACTCAGGGCTTCACAGGCACAGGGTGGTGCCCAGATGTCTGATCGCTGTATGGCTTTCGCACGTCCACGCTTTAAATGACAACATCTCCTGTAACACTGGGGCCCAGCGTGCTTCACTCTGATGCGCATGAAATAACGTGCAAGGAATTTATGTGGAGGAGACAACTGTAATAATCTAGAAGCCCGCCGTATGCATTCACGCCTCACAATAAAGGGCTTGAAGAACGGACCAGTTTTCAGAATCTCTCCAACTTGTATGCTAAGGTATCTGAGGCAGGTTCTTCCCCATCAGCGTCAGCGGAGGGCTACCAAGCATGGAGCCCTGAGCAGAGGAAGCTCCCACCTCTCCTTGGAGCACCAGTTCTTAAAGGAGCACACTCCGTCAGGAGGAAAAACGGATTTTAAAAAGAACAATGAAAAAAAAAACCAAAAAACCAAAAACTTTGGACCCACATCAATGAAGCTTGAGCAAAACTTTTTTTTTTTTTTTTTTTTTTGGTTCATTCATCGCTTGCACGAATGATTATAAAAACATTCTGTGACTTATGCTTGGGATGAGGAGAGTGAGCCAATGGGATGAGCATGCACTGAGAACACGGTTGGAGTGGGACTGGATTTAAAAGTGGGACAAGATTCCAAAACGTCATGCGAGTCTGTGTTCCCAAACAAACAAACAAAAATTAAAAAAAAATAAACAAAAAAAACTTGAATGAATAAAAATCAAAAGCAAGACACGTGACTGTTTCCCGGTGAATTTAAAGCGTTATCATTTCCCCGAGGCTTGGTCAAGCAAGTATGGCATCTCTGAAAGGACAAAAAGATCCAAGTTGAAGATTAAAGCAAACTGTGCACTTTGGGGGAAAGTGAAGGAAGACCAAGAGAACAGAAAGGAGCATTTTAATGACAGACAATAAGAAAGGAGAGAGTGTAGCCCAGTGGTAGAGCACTTACTTAGCATGCATGAGATCGTGGGTTCATGCCCAGTACCAAATAAGAGAGCCAATTAAAAATGCCCACCCGCTTTCTGCTCTTAAAACAATGACTCTAGCCTGTGTTTTTCCATGTAATGAGGAAATTATTTTTTTTTCTAATTCTACAACTGTACTACTCACAAGAGTAGCTGTGCACAGATTTTTTAATTTGGCCCTGAATAAGTTATTTAGCAGGTATTAAAACTGCCCAGTGCTGTCTTCCACTCTTAGCGTATTAAGTCTCAGCTCACAGTGCCATCGTTAGAGTGAGCAGTGCTGACATCTGGAGGCGAGCTGGCAGATGAACCTGGCTCAACCCTGACACCAAGCCAGTGTTTTACAAAAAATATGGAGGTCAGAGCACACCAGAGACTGAACGAATGGGTGACGAAGAAAATTCTGATATTAAAACAAAACAACACAAACCAGGAAAATCAAGACACCGTTGCCGGGATACAGGAAGAGACAGGAGTAAAGTTTTTCTCAACAGACCGGCAGCATAAAAAAGTATTGTAAGGCTCGTAAGGATGGAAAAAGGCAGAAAGTAAAATCTAGGACGGAAGTCAACACACATAGGAGTATTTTCAAAACCCCAAAGCGAGGAAAGGCCCACAGATCCTCTGAGAACCAGGGGAGGTCACTGGAAGGATGGCGGTGGCCAATCCGTCTTCGTTTTCACAAAAGCAGAACTCGGTTGCATGAATTTAAATTACAGTCATACAGTTCTGGACAAGAGCATCCTATTCATGAGCTCGAAGGAACCCTGGGAAAAGCGACCGTGGAAGCCCATTCTTCTCCACAGGTTCTTTCAGATCGTTCAAAGGGCTCTGGGCCAGCGGCCCCGGGAGGATTAAGCAAGGTGCCAGAGGACAGCAATGCCAGCTCGGTCTCACTCTGTCCCCTTTTACATGAGCCATTGTGCAAACTCCAAGTTAGGTGGGAATCCTGGGGGAATATCTATACTTTCAAGTTCAAACTAAAGTCACTCTCTGAAAGAAAGGAAAAAGCTAAACTAGGCTTCCCCGATCCCTCAAAAAAACCAAAAATTCACGAAACGAGCAGTCGTATAAGTAATACTTTGCTGTACACAAGAATCTGTGTGGCAGCCTCGGACAGCACTGCATGCCAAGTCCTCTACTTAAAAAAAAAGTAAAAATATCAGTTTAATTAAAACAAAAGAGCTTTAAGCGATTTTCTCCCCCTCTCTTAGATGTAAGAACTTTCTGCCTGGCCCTACTTCTTAAAGAAATGCACTTGATGATGATGGTGATGGGAAACTGTCCATCGGTTCATTCCTATTGATTTTATTCATGGAAAAAGCGGGCACCTCTTCCAGGGTTCAATGTCCTTCTGACTCAAATCAGCTTCTTTGGGGTCAAGTGACAAGATGGCTGGGTGTGAAGACAGCCACTCCTAGAAGTTAGCCAAAGCCCACCCCCCACGCCACCCCCGCACCCTGGAAGATCAACTTCAAGGCTTAGTTTCGGTTAAGAATATCAAACAGCTTCAGTCGTGCAGAGGGCAGATGGAAGTAAGAAAAAGGCACTGCTATAGAAAGACGGGTGAGAGACCGGAGGGTGACAGAGGAATGGACCCAGAAGTGATGACTTAGTTGAAGGAAGGCAGCTTTGCGAGAAGAGAGGCCATAACGCGCTTGACTAACACATCGCGGAAATGACAAGGCCTTCCTCACGGCCGGCCATCCTGGCGACTCACAGACTTCTGGTGGATTCTCAAGAGAACCCTTTTAGTACAGCGGTCCACCGTGGCAGCCCACTTCCTCTTTGCCTCCTCGTCCTCCTCCAGCAAGCACCGCCTCAGGTCCTGCTTCTCCGCCTTGCTCAGCGTCCTGTCCGAGGCAGGACGCACGAGCTGGGTCAGGTTCAGGTGGCTGTAGAGGCTCCGCTCCACCACGTAGGTGATATTGAACTCGCTGACCGAGGTGCGCCCTCGGCCCCGCCTGCCGGGGAAGCCGCAGCCGCCGCCCCCCTTGGGCTTGGGCCGGGGCAGCAGGTCACAGGTGGTGCCATTTACTCCTTTTCTGGAGGGACGCTGGCAGAGAAAAGTTCTGGAACAGGAGTAGTTCGTATCCGTTTTCTTCAAGCGAATTTGCTTGCGGATACTCTGAACCTCTTCCAGGGACACCAGAAAGTGGTGCCTGCGCCGGTGACTGTCATAGAAGAAAACACCATCGGTACTTACCCCGTGACTCAAAGACCCAAGACCTTTCTTCATTTCCCCCTCTGTGAGGGAGCGGGACACTTTCTGGGCCTTCTCTTCTTCCGGATAGGAGAAGAACGTCCCCATCTTCTTAGGGGGCTTAATCAGCCCCCGGCTTTCTCCTTTGCTGAAGGTTTTGACCAACTTCCGGCCAGCGCCCCAGGTCTCCAGGCTACTGGATGACGGAGATGGGGTAAGAGAATCTGCGCTGTCTTCTGGAGGTTTCTCAGGAGAGCCATCATAGAAAAATGGCTTTTTGTGCACGCCCGAGTAGAGCGCGGATCTTTCGTCTTGGACTGGGGGACTCTCAAACACATGTTCCTCTCCACCTGGAAGGCAGCCAACACAAGGTCACCTGTGAGTGAGTGTCCCATACACCTCTGTCTATACCTGCAACACAGGTCATCTCAAGTGGTCAGTGGTAATGGTCTCCCTGCCTGCCCTACGGTCTTCTTCGTCAACACGACTTACGTGTCAATGCACATGCAACAAAGAAGGCAATCAAACTGCACTGTACGGTTTCAAGAAAGCTTAACCGTTACACATTGGTGAGACGCCCGGCCTGGAGGCACCGGTCTGTAATCCCAGCTACTGGGAAGATGGATGGAAAATTCGAGATCAACCTGGCCCAACTTAATGAGATACAAAATAAAAACCTGCTGGTGTTGCTGTTCAGGGCTCTAAGGCCAGAGCTTGGGAGGTGGAGGTAGAAATCAGGAGCCCAGTGTCATCCCCTGCTAAATGCAGTCAAAGCCAGCCTCAGCTACATGAGAGGCTGATGCTAAGAACCAAACCAAACCACAAACCAGATGGGGATACAGCTCAAAGGTAGGGAGGATTTATCCAGCTTTTAGCATGTGTGAGGCTTTACATCCAGACCTCGCACCACAAATCTAGGACTGGGAAACCTGTGGTATCTTCTACTTTCCTTCAAAACAAGTTTGTAGGCCAACACCCCCCTTGACCTATTAAAACATGCCGTTTGCAAAAATCAAGGCCCTCCATTATGAGATACGTTAGCATATCCTAAGATAACTGCCACCGTGGTTTGTAAGTGCAGTAGTACGTAGAAGCTAGACACAATCTTGCCCATCCTGAAAGGCCCTCTTTTATGTCAGCTCCAGTGGCTTTTATAGTTGGGAGTGTGATGAATGCCATGTGGCAGACAATTTTTTTTTTTTTATTGGTGCATATGCCATTTAAGCGATTAAATCTCCAAGAGCGCTTGGGTGGGGAAAACACCATGAAGGGTTATACTTGCAAATGTGATTGACAAATGGTCTCCAGTTGACTGGCCAAACACAAAAAGCCAGGGGGAGCTGAGTGACTGCAGCCGGATAGCCCCGTCCACCCAGCCCTGGAGGAAACAGCAAAGGCATTTAAGGGCCTTGACACGCAGGCAGTTCACTAAGTGTTCCACTTGGGATCAGGCTTCCAGGCCTTGAAGCTCTCTCTGGGGCCAGGTATGGAGCCAAGGCTTCTGGAGCCCAGTGGAAAGGCCTGGATGTGCTGGCAGGAGAGCCAAGTTCTTTTCTGCATGTGTTATGTGAACAGATGTGAGGGAGGAATTAGGTCAAGCTGTGGGTGTAGAGCCCAACTGGCTGCATCCCTTAATTATAAGGAAACATTGGAGCCTTGCAGATTTCCACCAGCTGAACAGGGGAGTAGGGGAAAAAAAGAAATACAGAGCTCCCAGGGACAGAAGGACTAGCTGGGACAAAGGTAGCGATGGATGGTGAAGTGTCAGGGAGAAAGGGAGAGGGGAAGGTGATTAAAAAATGGCACCCGTTTCTAGAAGATTCTAAAAATGGCTACCTTTTCTAATTGATGGCTAACTGTGGGAGAACTATGGCATGAAATAAATCCTACTTAAGACCAACTCCACATTCATGGGAAGGAAGAGTGAAGACGGAGAAATCAAAATGACACCCAGTCCCAAGTTCACCAAAGACCTGTCTGAGGATCTTTTGGGACAGTTTTTTTTTTTTTTTTCTTTTTTTTCTTTTTTTCGGAGCTGGGGCCCGAACCCAGGGCCTTGCGCTTTCTAGGCAAGCACTCTACCACTGAGCTAAATCCCCAACCCCTTTGGGACAGTTTAAAGCAAGGTCCAGGGTCAGACAGGATTTAGCCAGATCACAGACAGTATTCAAATGTGAGAGCTGCTTCCTGCTTTCTCCTCCAGATTCCTAGTAGGTATGGAGACCAACGGCCCTTACAGTTGGTTTCCCAAATAAAGATTGTTCCCTGATTTTGGAAAGAGGCAACTGGGTTAAGTAAGAGTGGAGGCTCAGCCCAGGGACAGAGGTATCCCAGCAGTGAATGAATACAGCTATGTTAAGCCTGCCAGGTGGGACGGATTCATGAAAATTCTAATCAACACAGTCCCGAAAGTCTTCATGGAGGCCTCGTGGGCTTCGCCCACTTCTCTAAGTAGCTGTCAGTCATCAGTGGTCCAAACATCTTCTGGAGTGTTTCGCAGACAGCCATCAGGCGCTAGCTGGGACACACATGTTCCTGACATGTGCAGCCTTACCCTGGAAAGGAGCTTTGAGGGGAGTAGGGAAATGTCTCGGAAGAGGCTGTGTCAGCCTTTGTGAGCAGGCCCTGTGCAGTGTGAGCTTTGCAGTCCATGTCTGAGAGGCAGCCCGGAAGCCCAGCCCAGACCTGGGCTCCCTCAGTATAGGACTTTTCTCCTGCCCTCTTCTGATCAAAAGGAACAGCATTGCTCTGCAGGTGTGGTAAGCCAGGGGAGCCCCCCAACTCCACCACTGTGCACTATGGAACCTGCCTCACAAGGGCCTTTACGTCAACATTGAGATCAGAACACCTGATGAAAGGTGCGGAGGTGGGATACAACTTTACACACGTTCTGGCCTTCAGCAATAGCTCCAGGACCCAGGGCGTCTGATTCTCTGAGCCTCCTCTGTCATAACACCTATTTCTCTTTAGCTAATGCCCCAATATGGTTATAGTGAGCATTATTTAATAAAAAGAAGACACTTGAAGCTATTTCTTATACTAAAAGGCACTACATAGAAGCTGACGATTCAGTACTGGCCTCAAAGTGCTAGCTCACTGTCGGGAGGACACCACTCACCACACAGAGGTGGGCAGATGACAGGCGCAAACAATGCCCATGCTTAATCCTATCTGGGACTGCCGTGTCAGGATATACCTGGAAAGTCAAGGCAGGAGAGGAAGGCCAGGTAAAGAATTCTAAAGCCATTAGTTCTCCCGAGTGGTAGCATGTTCAGAGGGGGCAGGACACCCTTGAGGAAGTCTGGCTGGCTGGCTGCGTGACCTTGAGGAAGCTCCCTGGCTTCTTTATCTCGATCTCCTTACTGGTGAAATGAGTGAGTGCCTGCCTCTGGTGGGTGTTCTAGATGGTGTATTAGAAGGGAAGGTCGATTCTCAAGTGTGAGGGAGAAATGTGTAGTATGCAGAATGCATCTCGATAAAGGATTATTATTTGCCTTACAAGTGGCATAGTCACACAGGCAATCAGCGACTTGATCAAATCTCTCTAAGCCCAAGGGCACTGGGGAAGAGCAGCATCTAGCAACCCAAGAAGCCTTCCCAGTTCTTCCTCCAGTCGGAGCCTGGTCATGTCGGGCCTGAAGCTACACACACTCATACACGAGAGTGTGTACACACACACACACACACACACACACACACACACACACACACACACACACACACACACACACACACGATGCACGGACACAGAAACATAGAGGTGCACACATGTGCTTCCATGCACACAGACACTCACATGCACACAACCATTTTTGGTGATATGAATGAGATAGTGAATGGCCCTCTCTGGCCTCCTAGCTCACCATACACCTTGCAACTTGAGTTCAAGTCCATCTGTGAGGCCCAGTCCACACTCAGATGAATTCACATTTAAGGTGAATTCACTGCTTTTGGCCTTCAATTGCCTCTTGTTGTTTTGACATCCCCCCCTCCACCCCCAACATAGTTTGAATTGATGCACTTGGCAAATCTGGATATATCAAGATGTATACAATATTATTCTAGCATAAAGGCCACCACAGGGTAAGTCCCACCGGCTCGGTACTGAGTGTGACACTGGTGGACAAGCCTCTTGTTCTGATTGTCACAGCTGACACTTGATTTTGGTTTGCTTCCTAGCACACACTCAGGGTTGGGTGCTGGCAATTCTGTGTGGTTCTCTACAAAAGTACAATTTCCTTCTCCGTGTTCACATTTGGGTTAAGACCTGCCACTGGTCGAGTAAAGCTCTGAATAGTCTGTACAGTAGAAACACCGGCCAGCACACAGATATTAAAACATCCAATAGAGACTGGCATTACAGCCAACTGTGAACAGAGTTACTATTCCAAGGGACACGCAAATGCAATTCCCAAATTAAAGGCAGGTCCACATTTATGCGGTTACCCATCAAGCTTATTTCTCTAGACAAACCCCCATTTTCTTCCCATCCCCCATTCTTTTACAGCTACCAGCATCCTCACTTTTATCCTGAAGAACTAAATCACTGCATAGCAACGAACTGAATTAGAAAGCATCAATAATAACGAGAAACCCTTATCTTTAAAATAAAAGGAAATTTGGTTTGCTGAGTACAGCTTGGTTTTATTTACAAGGATCAAAAAGGGCTTTCTAATAATAATTCTAAAACCCACGTGTTAAAAGTTTTTGAAATTCCTTATAATATAGACATGATATTTTGACGAGTAGTGCTTTACTTATTAAAGCTGTCCAGTATTTTTCCAATTTACTCACTATCCTCTTGTCAATGAGAAAATCTTACAGCTGGGTAACATAGTTACCAACAAACATAGTTTGAGACAGAGTATCAGTCTTATTGCTAGGCAGAGTTGAGACAGTGTGTCATTATGTAGCACCTAGCACTCCCTCTCAGGCCCAGGATTTACTGGGATTATAAACCTTGTAGGTATCTGCCACACTCCAGACTTTTAAGGTCTGATTTGATATTTTGGGGGTAGATACATATTAGAAATAAAAATGAGTAAGGTGACAAATTAAACCACCGTAATTATAATCCAAAGGTTTCTATTCATTCTAATAATCCCCACTGAATGTCTCTGTTTGATTATTACTGTTTCATCTTCCCAGCCAGCTCCCCTCAGAACTGGAGGTCTTTAAAGCCCCTTTGGAATAGAGAATTGAGATTGTTTAGGGGAAGAACCAAGCAGCCCTGAGGCTCTGAAGGGATATTACGTCCCTTGATGGCCAGGTGGCTTTGCAAGATGGATGCACTGAGTATCGGATTTGCACCAAATCCACTGCATTATAAACACCAGGAGTCCTCTTTGGAAGAGAGGTTTATGCTGAGAACTTAGAGGGTTTATGTATAGTGGCAGCACAAGCTCATAATTAAAGCAGTGCCAAACCTTCAGACTTTATCATTGGACCCCAGTCACTGCCCATCTCTGTCACATTTGAATTACTAAGTACTTGACACCAGGATCCTTCATTCCAAAACACTTTGAGCATCATCCACTGGCATGCAGACAACCGTTGGCCTCTGCCAGAACTCAATTCATTTTCTACCCGTAAACCATATTCTGTTTCTACCGAAAATCTGACCCCAAGTGATTTCTTTCCGAAGAACCAGGGTGAGGTCCACCCCCCATCCCACCCCCTGCCCCACACCTTTTTTATTTTTTCCTTTTACCTTCTGTGCTGGGCTTTTTCATTTCCTCCACCCTAATTAGTTTCTTTCTGACTCTTCGGGTAGAGTTTACCAGCTTGTGTAACCTCTTAAACTTCACCGACTCCTCGGTCTCATCATCCGACTGTTCTCTTGACTGGCAAAGAAACAGAACAGTTAATCAGTAAATTGTTCCAGAGCCGTGCCCTCCCAGCTGGAATAGCTGGCCTCTCAGCCAAGGCCAAACGTCCGAAGCTCTGCTGACGAACTCGGGACATCAGCAAATCTACCCACCAGGTTTGTAGAAGCCACACATACCCTGCAATGGTCTAATATAAACGAGAATCAATCCTCGGGGCAAAGCCCACATCTTTGGCCTTGACTACCCTGGGGGTGTCCACCCCACAGAGCTTTCTCCCCAAGCTGCCCCTGTAATTCCAGTTATACTGCTGTGGTTTAGGCCAGCCTCTCCTCTGTCTGGCCCACTGGGACTCGCTGTTGAACATGGTCATCAACCACTTCTCCAAACCAAAATTTTGTTGACTTTTTCCAGCGTCCCCCTCCCCCACCAGAAAAAAAAAAATCAAAACCAGCAAAGGGGAAGAGATGAAAACAGAACCAAAAAAAAATTAAAAAAAAAAAAAAAAAACCTTCTTTCCTATTTGTTGGAACTGCCTGCCACATCACAGCCACCCCTTCCACCTCCCCCAGCTCCTTCTGAGGGCTCTCGAGGCAAGGTTGAGGACAGCCCCACATTCCTCCAAAGAGACAAGGGAAAAAGCTGACCTTTACAGCCATACAGTACGGTCCATATTCCCCAGCATCCCATTCCATTTTGCAGAGATTCAAATGTGCTCTGGCCCAGCTGTTTTCCCTCAAGTATCCAACATTACAGAGGGGAGGGAAATCTCTCTCCGTAGCAGTGACCCAGGCTAAAAACAATCCTTTCCTTGTGAACAGGACGAGGGCTTCCTTTCCAAGTCCGGTCCAACATTCAGTATGCAGCTTCCTCTGCTCTATCTGTTCAAACTGTGAAAATGCAAAGGGAGTTTCCCACCAACGCTGCAGCACCCTGCCGGGTGCCTGGATCTTTTGCTGGGCACCGCAGCCTCAGCATACCCGGTCCAGCTAATCCTGCACATCCTGACAACAGTATCCCCTCTTGTCCTCAGTGCAATTCCCTGGGAGAGAGATGGTTCAACCACCCCTCTCCAACAAGACAAAAACAAACAGCATCTCCATCTCGAGACCAATGAGGGCACTTTCCTCCAAGAAAAGCCCTCCCTAATCTCAATTTTATAGGCAGTCGGATAGGCAAATAAGAGAAAAGCACAAAGGGGGAGGGTTGAGACCATACATGACTTAGAAATGGTGCATGCTGGGAGTGCATAGATGCTTCCCCCAGTGCAAGACAGTACTCTCTTCTGGATAAATTTGGTCCATTTTCCTTGGAGATCACAGCGTAGAGGCACTATACTTCCTTCCTGTGTGCAAACAGTTTACCCGCTGATGATTAATTAGTATAAACCCCTCAGCAAGTCATCGGACTGGAATAGTCCTTGGTCTTCCTGACCGGGAAGTAAATCAATATCTGTGTCCAGCTTCTCTAAAATTCCTAGGAAAATACTGCCTGCAGAATAACGATTGAGGTTGCCTACTCTTCAAAAAGGAGAGATGGCTCGGTGGTTAAGAGTACTGGCTGCTCTTCCAGAGGATCCTGGTTCAATTCCCAGCTCCCATATGGAGTTCACAACTATGTGTGTAAGTTCAGTTCCAGGGGATCTGGTACCCTACACACACGCACACAAAACACCAATGCACATAAAATAAAAAAATAAAATAAAATTTTAAAATGTTGCCTACTGTCTACTTGACAGACTAGAAGGAAAATGAGAACCACCCCCTCCCCCATCCCCATCTCAGTAAGGCAAACAGGTAGATAGCTATGTTGAACAATTGGTATTAGTGCACTTTACTGAAAGGTACAAGGTTTTGTTTTTTTAAAAAGTAAGTTTAGCTGCTCCAAATACAAAATGATACCATCTGGTTTAAATTTCACTTTTACTTAGTTGAACTGCTGACGTGTCAGAGCGGCCAACCAGAGGCATAAGAACTTGGTTACCCTCATTCCGGGTCATGAGCACCTGAGTAAAAGTTGCCGTGCATTGAACTCGTGCAAATGTTTCAAAATGTCGTGTCTTCCCATTGCAGTCCAGGTACCAGCAATTCAAGCAGAAGAACTAATCTTACACTACACAAGGTCTCTGCGTGTCACCCCTACCCCTCCGCCAAAAGAACAAACGAAACGAACAAACCCAGGTTAAGTATCTAACCTTGTCACCATAACTTGAGTCAAGTCAGTTGTATGTACCTAGGTAGGAAGCTAGATTACGAGATCAAAATCTGACTTGTCAATATACTCCATAAGCTAGTTTATGAGAGCATAAAAAAAATAGATTAGAACAGAACAGAATAGAATATCAGTAACACGAAAATCTTCTACAGAGACACAGAGCAGGCATAGAAGTAGAACAGGTGTGTTTTCGTGAGCTTTCCAGGAAGGAATGAAAATGGTCACGTCAGGACATGAGACTGAAAGCTAACATCCGTCCCCTCATAGAACCTTCCTTTCTTCTGCCTGGATCCCTTAACTGGTTTCTCATGTTCTACCTACAGTTTGAAGAACGGGAGTTCTTGAGAACTTTTCATTGATGACAGTTGTATTTTTCTAACTCAGTAGAGGTTCTGGGAGTGTCGGCCACTGACTGACAAACCTCAAGCCACAGTAACTAAGGACTTCCTCTGAGGTATCAGGATCTGGACCCTAGGCAGGCAGGCTGACCCACTGAAGAAATGTATGCTTGTGCGGTTTATCTTTTTAATTAGAAGAGTCCTCTGTAGTCAGTCTAGGAGGTATTTGAGTTGGACAGGAGTCTTTGAGACATTTTTTATGGACGGGGAGGGTCAACTTCTGGATTCCTTTTAAGTCCCCAAGGAAAAGACTTGTGACATATTTGCCCTTAAGAAATTCTCTCCAGCTGTTTTAATATAAAGACACAAATGACTGCACTTCTTATAAACTGAGTAATAAATTTTCACTGTGTATTCTCTCTCAAATAATTGTTACTTTCTAAGGGTTGAAAACAGCATAGCATGATGTATATGTATATATGTGTCATATCTTTTATTCAAATTGACTATCATAAAAGGGAGTTTGAGAATCTTTTAAATGAAGGACCATTTAAAATATGTGTCTATAATTTTAAAATGTAAATATTTTTGAGATAGCATTGACAAACAGAAAATAAATATGTTTGGTTTTTTTTTTAAAGTTCCTACCTAAAAGGGGTTTGCAGAATATAAAGGATTTCTACTTTGTATATAAATGATTCCAAGAGGTAGGCTCATAACCAACACAGATTCACATTAAAACAAAACATAAACATAAAAACATATGTTCACATGTGTTCGAACATTTTTTTCCCCATCTTGGTGCCCCTGCACCTCTAAGTTAGAGTTTATTACATCTTACTAAAATAAACTTCAGCTTGATCATCTTATAAACAAGAAGGCCGACCCATCAGCTTTATCTGCCCCCCACCCCCGAGCCATCCAGAGCAAAAAGGGTGATCCCCACCAAAAGACGTGCAAAAGGCCTCTGCAGTGCTGTAAACAGAAACATTTCACTTCTAAGCTCTCTGCTGCAGATTTTTTTTTTCCACCAGAAAACCCATATGGCTCAAGTTTTAATTACTTTGGCGAATGCTATATGTAGTAATTCTGTGGCGAATGCTTAAGTGTTTCATTTCTGGTTACCATAGCAACATTACATCAGCTTGCAGACAGCTGGCTCCACAGCTTTAAACCGTAACAAATTGACCAAGCCAAGGCACAAGACTATAGCTGCTTTAAAGAGATAGCCCTTTGGCTGCTAGGCACTGACTGAGGAGTCTATGGGGACATTTGGCATGGACAGGAGGGTGGAGCCTCCTTTCTTCCCAGCTTCTCTTGGAACAAGTGCATCCTTTGACACATCTGTGATGTTCTAATGGGAAAAGCCACGGAGCCAGCGTGGAGAACTTTTTATAACACAACTACACGCAATATGATCGGGAAAAGGGAGCGAAATTAATCACATCTGTAAATAAGTCTGTTTGCTGGCGTGCACCGCTTATCCTAAGCCTGTCATTGGCCGCCTGAAACAGATCCTTCCCCGGTCCTTGTAACAAACTGCTCTGTGATGTGCGGAATAAATGGTTTCTGAAAGTTTAGTGGCACAGTAGCAATGGATGTAGCCGGAATAAATGGCAGTCCATATTCTCAAGGAACAATCAGATCCTTGGCAGGGACCACACGAGACCATCTTGACACAGGGTCAGAGTTTGCTTCCCTGGCTCCAAATGCGAGAAGCACTGTCACAGTCAACAATCAGAACAACCAGACTCAGTCACCATATACCCTTCCCAACCCCCCACCCACCCACCCACCTCAACCCCCCACCCACCCAGCGAGACAACATCATACAACATTTAAGTATTTCAGAAAAGTACTTTTCAATTGCAAAAAAAAAATATTTTCTTGAGAAAAAAAATCACTCAACAGTTTTGTTTGAACTTAGTCCGTAAGAAGACACACACACACACACACACACACACACACACACACACACACACACACACACACTTCAACTTCTACGGCCACGCTGTCATTGCATTAATTGTAAACGTTACGAGAAGAAAGCCAGCGGAATGTACATTTCTTTAAAACAATGCTGAATGCCGTCTTAAGTCCTTTAAGTCCTTCTCGCAGACTTAGCCAGCTCATGCTTGCTTTCTCTTTCATAGTCTCAAAATAATATTTAGTATTCTCTAAGAGTTAAGTATGGTGACTGGGTGACGAGTGGGGCGAGAATGCTCAGGGGTAGAAGGCAGGGAAGCAGCTAGAAGATGGGCAGATCTGGAGAAATTTAAGAAGCCAAGAAAGTTGCTTCCTAGGCAGAAGCAAGCAGAAAGCCTTTTTTTTCTTGAAGCAACAGAAAAGTTTTCCTTTCACATGAAAAAAAAAAAAAAACCATCAACTTACCGGCTTCGGCATTTAGCAGGCGTAAAGGGTAGTTTTGCAAAGATGCAGTTGGTACCCCTTCCCCCTCCCCACACGGAGCAAATCCCACTCTTGATCGTCAGCCCTGAAATCTCCAAGTCGGACCAGGCACTCCCACAAACATGTTCTCTGCAGTTACATGATCGGGCAGGCTCTCCCAGTCACAGCCCAACATCTGAAGAAGAGCACCAGGACACTGACTGGATTCAATTAGCCTCTCTCTGCCTGCTGCCCGATTCCCCGGCCGCTTGCTAACTGTATAACTTGTAAGAAAGGCATAAGTCATCAGCCCTAAGCAAATCTCCTATTCACCACAAGGAAAAAAGGGAGTGTTGTGCATGGCCAACAATCCCTGTTTTCACTGAGGAAGGCTCCCTGACCTCCTGCTGGCCTCCAGTTCCTTAATTACTGTCTATGGAATTCCAGAGAAAGAAAGAAAAGAACGCGAGAATCTGAGCGAATCCAGGACAGAGGGCTAAACCCTTCCGAGTGACTGAACTCTAAAACAGATCGCTTCTGCAGATGGGCTTCCCAAACGTTTGCTGAAGGGAGTGGTCACGATTGAAAGCGGACACCTTTCCAGGGCTATTTTTGAAGCTTTGTGATTCTGGCTTTCTCCGTGCCTTGTCACTTTCTTCCCCCACCCCCACCCCCACCCCGCCCCCCTTCTTTATTCTCCCCCTTTCTGTTTTAATAGCCAGAGTAAATGTAGGCGATTTCCCCTTTCCTGAGGCTTCTAAAACTGTCTTCCCAAATTGTTTCGACAGTCATTTCAGGGCAGCTGAGTTCTCGGGCACCCTAGAACGGCGAGCCTGAGGACGATGTCACAGGATAATTGTTTAATTTTCTCGGGGAGGGAGGTGTCCCTGGGCACATGCCGTTACTTAAACAGAACATGGTCCAAACAAGGCAGAGAAGAAAGACCAAAGAAAGAAGTCTCCGTGACGTGCGGTGTGACTCCTTTCCGTGGGTAACTCCCCTCGGTTAGGTCGTTTATCCCACCGTGCACCACGACTCGTGACGAGCTGTTTCTTCCATCCTCATCCCTCTCTTCTTAGGCTATCATACAGCACGGCTGGCTTACCAATGAGTGCCAACCACTGTCTCCTTGAAATAGCAGGTCTTTTGGGAGGGGGTCTAGGGCTTACTTAATTGGGAGGGGGGAATTTCTGAGACCCGAAGCTCACAAGGGGAAGGTCATGCTTTGCCCAGAGTCACCAGCTTAGTTGACAGACAGACAGACAGCCTATCTTCCCCATTTGCTGGGTCCCCTATCTGTTCCTCTTCCCTTCCCTTCCTTCAGCTAGAAAGGTACCAACTTCAGGTTCCTCCACCCCAACTCTGCTGCCCCAGAAACCTCTCTTCTACTTTTAATGAAACTTCCTCATTATCCTGCCACAAGGGTTCACCATAGCTTCCCTTGTACTGTCCAGCTCCCCAGATCACAAACCAATTCTCCCACAGCCTACGGCTTCACCGCCTGCCACTGCCGGGTCACACACAACACAGATGGCGGCAAGATGAAGTGCTACCAGCTATGGCATCCAGCACATACCATGCCCACAATCCATAAAATGGGTTCAGGCATGACCCCTTTCTCAAATAGGAAGGACAAGGTAGGAAGTGGGACCCTATGGATCTGTCCTATGGATCTGTCCCTACTCTACTCTCCACCTGGGCAAAAAGCCTCTAGTATCAGCACAAGCTGATTTTCATTTCAAAGTAAGTCTCAGCAGACCTTAGCCGATCATCCTACGGATGACGGTCCCAGGATTCCTAAATGTCACTTTGGTTTGATGACATTTATCTTACAGTGCCGACGGTGTTCCTGGAGCTCGGCAGTGTCTGTTACTTATGTGTCTTCTACCGGGTACTGACTGGACTCTAGGCAGAATCCTCCATTTTAATTTTATAAATGGCTCTTTTGCATGCTATGGACACAGCAAGGCCAAGAAGACCCATAAAGCTAGAGGCACAACGGCATTCCGGCTTCGGTGACACTGGATGCTAAGGTGCAGAGAAGGTTGGCTTAGGAGCTAGGACACTGAAATTCACCAGGCCTGGGTTCAGCTCTCCTTTCACCAGTGGGGAAAGTAGATAAGCCTTAGGCACATGTGTTAGTGGCTCTCACTTCTATAGCAGGCAGTGGGATCTAGGAAGGAGATGACTCCCTTTATGCGAAGCCTGGTGCCTGGCAGGGTGGGAAGCCACTGAAGCTTGATTGACACCATGAAGAAGGTAGAGGGAAGGTGCATCTCTTGATGGCCCCCACCCACATACCCGCCCATAGCCAGCTCCTCGGGGTCACCTACCAGGATGAGCAAAAGAACAGAGTTTAACTCTCCCTTCCTACGCCTCTGCCCCCACCTCTCAGAGGACAAGCCTGGTATTTATGGAGCTAATGTGGGGTTCCGTGTGGGATACAATATAGATCTGCCTTTCGGAAAACAGGAAACTCTGTGGGGACAAAGGTCTGGTATAGTCTCCTGACCTGGATGCACTGAACCTGCTCAAAGCAAGCCATTCCCAGAGTGTCTACCCATCACAAGCCCTCTATAAATGTTGTCAACAAGGGGTGAGGATGTTCAAACTCCTCAGCTGCATGGCACATTGAAGCAAACACTCAAGACAACAGACTGGGCTACGGCTACCTCAGGAAATTCCTGGAACCGTATTAAAGGGTCTCAGCATTGGGAAGGTTGAGAACCGCTGTTTTAGACACTTCTTAGACCGTGTATACTTCTTAAATTTTAAAAGAAAGCACGTACAGAAATTCTTCCCATGTCAACAGATACGCTTCCAATCGGGCACACCAACACATTAGTGATTTAACAGCCTTCCGTCGCAGAACTAGGCTGTCATTTACTTAAACGACGTGCCTGTCAATGGACATTTGGATGTCTCCAACATAAACCAATTCAGATGCTCAGTGTGACAGAATTTATTAACGTGTCTAGCACAGTGTTTCTCTCTCTGAACAGATGATTAGATTTTAGAACTGAAGGATTTTTTTTTTAAATGTGCACATCTGCAAGGCTTTTTGACACACATTGCAACTTGCTCTGAAGAAATGTGTTGTCTTAACTATATTACATTCCCCCATCATTACCAGTGCCACACATTGTTTTTCTCCTACTTGGAGAAATAAAACTTATATCGATCTTGATGCTACATAGGTATTTCTCGATGGGAATGAATGAATGAATGAATGAATGAACGAACGAGTGAGTGAACACACTGATTAAAGGCATTCAGAAGAACATGAAGTGTCAACATGACTAAGAAGCGTCCCCCTACATTCACAAAGGTTGCAGGACAGAAAGCACAGTGAGGAAAAGCTTATGGGGGTATGAAGTATGGCGGTTAATGCAGGTCAGGTGTGAGGGCCTCGTCCCTGGGATTGGAGAAGAGATCTGCACATGGTACAGTGCCCCTCAGCTATGAACACCGAGATGCGTGTTAGTGACTGGTTAGCACTAGTTATGAGTCTCAGGCACACCCACGCTCATACACGACTTAGAGGTTAGTGTTGAGATCCCCCAAAGCCGTCATTCCTTGTCCTCTCTGACCTCAGATGCTCGCCTAACTAGCTGGACAAAGCAGAGTTCAGCTGATGTCGCTGTATAAACAGCATGTGACACCAATCAACGGCAGCTCCTGCTCTCCCCTTCCCTGAGCTGGATTTCATCATCTCTCCACCATGTCCGGTCTCCCTCCATGGTCCAAGCAGTGATGTATTCAGGATCCCTCCCTACCTTAGGGCTACATTCTGGTTCTGCCTGGATACACTCGAAATTTTCCCCAACACTTGAGGACCTAGCCATGTCTAGTCACGGTAGGGACCTTTGGGTCACTGTTATCATGGTAATCTTTGTGTGTACAGAAAGAAAAATGTTAGTCCCGCCGAGTTCGTAGCAATCCTGTTCAACTTACATGGGACAAGGACATAAGACACGGCTAAGCATTGTGCCTTTTACACCCTACTCCGTTACAAAGAAGTCAGGCAAGGAGACCCATCCGTTTAGTAAGAAATATTTTGCTCAGTAGAGGGTGACATCATTGCCCTCTGAAATTAGGAGAATTTTGTCAGCAGATGGGGGGAAAAAAAATGACGAGATTCCATTCTCCTCCCAAAGGTATCGTGCAACACTGAAATAATCATTCTGGCAGCTTCAAAATTAACTAGTTGTCGCCAAACTTGAGGAAAGGGGAAAAGGAGGAGGAGGGAGAAGGAGGAGGAGGGAGAAGGAGGAGGCAAAAAAGAAGATAATTATAGGAGACTTTTATTTGGAAAAAGTGTGTGGGAATTTGAGGTGACATTACTCTCCCCTGGAGTAAAAGGGCTGTCAGCACTTAATTCATTTTTAAAAACTTTAAAAATTAATAGAAGGCCCAAAGGAACGCAAATGCATGTTGCCTTCCACAGTGTACTTACTAGATTCTGTGTCCTAAACTCAAGAACACGGAATTTCTTTTAACCACCCTCAAAACAACAGGCTACCTATTCTTTTACCCAAAGGAGGAGGTGGATGAAAAGATCTCAACAGTCCTACCACCAAACCTAGAACGACTCTGGGCACAAGAAGCCTACCTGCTCCAAATCTACAAGGTCCCTGGAAGCAGAGAACACGTTTTTTTTTTCTCCTCCCCTGGGGTGGGAGGGATGGAGTAAGAGGACTGGCTTCCTCTCCATATGTACGGCCTTGGGTGACTTTTCTGCATGTTGTCATCCTGTTCACGGGTCAGGGGACCAGCTGTTTATATGAAGTAGCCTAAGGTCACAACTGAAAGTTAACAAGAAGGACCTAGAAAGCCAGCAGCAATGGTAGACCTCCCTTGTGAGAGGCTGGGGGTTCACTCAATGCACATCAGTGATGTGAGACACCCTGAAGATCCTAGCAAACTCCTCACAATCCCTCCCACCCCCGCACAATCCCTACAGCCCAGGCTCTCAGGCAGCCCCGTGCCGTGGAGACGGCTGACTCAGAACAGTGCTGCCAAGTAGGACAATCACACATGGGCTGGAAAGTCCAGTGTTCATTCCCGAAGCGGTAAGCCTCCTCGGGGACCGGGTGTGTTGCAAAGTCACATTGCTTTGGCATCTCGGGCTACTGACTCACGGTTCAGGCGCAGTGGCTTCTCAGGACAGGGCTGTCTAACGACTTGGTCTAGGCGCATGACAACGCAGAAATGCAGAGAATCCAAGGAATCTAGTGACCCCCCCGAAAGGAGGTTATGGAGACCCAGCCATGACAATTCCTAAAGCCACAATCTGTATATCTATTTGGTTTCGTCTATAGAATTAATACGAAGTAGCTTTGATGCGAGTTTTAAGCTAAAGGATCCAGGCTGAACGTCTATCTTCAAATAAAGAAATAAAATCACTAGCTTTGAGGAGTTTGCTTACAGTCACTGAGTTAGCAAAACCATCAGGATATAATTGCTGAACCACTGGATGGCCTTCTCAGAGAGATCAGCAGAATGTTCAGCCTCCCATGCCAAACGAGTATTAAAACCCAGCGATATATATTGTCACCACCAACAAGCAAAGAAAGGGTCGTGCATTAACACTTAGAAACTGTATGGTCAAGGCTGGAGAGATGGCTCAGTGGCTAAGAGCACTGACTGTTCTTCCAGAGGTCTTGAGTTAAAATCACATGGTGGCTCCCAACCATCTGTAATGAGATCTGATGCCCTCTTCTGGTATATCTGAAGACAGCTACAGTGTACTTATATATAATAAATGAATAAATCTTAAAAAAAAAAAAAAGAAAAAGAAACCGCATGGTCAGGGCAAGAGACAAACCATCAAAGTTCCCTCCCGCTTTTTAAAAAAACACCAGACTAGCAAAGAGCAGGGAATTAATTCTGTCGTAAGCGCACATCTGAAAAGGAGAGATGTCCCCAGCTCCTTTATCTTTCACAGCTCGGGAACAGCAGAAACGGAATTGGGGAATCGCTGAGAGAGAGATAAACAGCTGATCTCGAAGCTGCCTGACCAGTATTAAGCCTGCAGAACTCACTAGAATTGTAGACTTGAATAAAGAGAGGGTAGATCTGCTGGCAGGAACCAACGGGTGTGAACTGTGACCGAGTGGTTAACGTCGTCCTGGGGGAGGGGAAGTACAGTACCAGGATGTCGATGGAGACTACATCCTATCACTCATCGGGGCTATCCATGAGGTTATAGCAACAATAAGACAACTGGACTACACAATAGAGACCTCAGCTGTATCTTGGAAGAATTGGGTGGGGGGTGGGGAGAGCTACGGTTACACAAAACACTAACACTCCTGTCATCAACCCGAGTACAAAATGTGACTAGAGTCACCTCAGTATGATCAAGTTGGGAAAACATGTATGACCGCTGCTTAACCAAAATCCAAGATATGACAAGTGGGGGTTGGGAGGCGGGGAGAGTGGGTAGGGAAAGGGAACACAAGAACTTTGAAAATCGGAGGCAAGTTTTCGATCTTATATCTTCACCAGGAAAAAAAATAAGCCGGGTGGAAATTCCAGTCGCTTGACTGTGTTAACTAATTTAAGGGGCCGGAGCGAAGGCTCAGCAGGTAAACGCACTTACTCCTCCTGTGGAGAACTCAGGTTTAGTTCCCAGCATCCATGCAGCAGCTTGCAACTGTCTGCCCTTCCAATTCCAAGGGACCTGATGCCCTCTGCTGGCCTCCTTGGGTACCAGGCACGCAAGAGGCACAGACAAGTGGAAAAGCACTTGAACGCATACATTTTAATAATTTAAATTTGAATAATTTAATTAGGTCATGAATCCAGTTAGACGAAACTTCCAAGATAGGATGGCACACACAGACGGCACCGTTTTAAAAGAAACAGATGTAAGGAAATAAAAAGCCAAAACCAGTCACAAAATCAGCTTGTAAAAAGAACTGAGAATACCATGTACACCCTAGGAGTCAAAATACAAAGAGAAAAAAACTTCACAACATGTAAGTCACTTCTCTCCTACTACACCTGATTGATATCTCTAGGTCTTCACCTTGAACCCTGCTGCCCCCCTTACCTGATACTCACTTCTCTTTTATCACCCGGAGAACCATTCAGTATCAGACACCTTCCTCGGGAAGGCCTCTGAGGGGGTAACGGTCTTCCATCATGTGCCTGGCACCCATAGGTACATTCCTCATGGTCCACGACTGTACTACCCCTTAGTCTCTTTTTCCCAACCCCAAGCTCACTGTGAATAAAGACTGGTGCACAGTACAGCCTCGATATAAATGTTTGCCCAGTGGGTGACTAGAGGAATGGCCAAGATGGCATTACTTCATCTACACTCTGGGTCAAATGGGCAACAGGGCAGGCGATGAATCACGTAGCTTTAGGAACCGATTACACAACACGCTTAGCTTTATGTAACTAACAGTACACCATTAGGCCCATCGGAGGTCGTGGTGGGACACAGAGGAGAGAGAGCGGGGCTCGGGAGAGGACAGAGGGATGTTCTCAATGGCTATTCATCTGTACGATTAGGATTTGGCTGTGCTAAATATCGCTTTCCCATTCAAAACCCTGGGTTCAATCTCCAGCACTCACGTGGTTTTATTTATTTATTTATTTATTTTTGCTTTCCAAATGAGTGTCATTGTCTGCTGCTGACTGCAGTTCTGAGAGTTTTGGTATAATGGGTAATTATGAGGACAGAGTTCAAATGCACTAGAAACAAGTGATGGGCGGCCTGTGCCTTCAATGGACGGGCTCTGCATCCAGCTTTTTAGATCCTGTTCATGACCACAAGAAGGACTTGTGGCCCAATAAATAAGGCTTGGCACTGGGGCAAATGACTTAATGAAGGGCAGAGATGTGACGAATCAGTAGCACTGGACAGTGACGGACATCCTCTTTATCTCTGAACTCCCTCAGCCACTCCCTCCCAGCAAGGCAAGGAAAGGCTACTGTGAATCCAAATGCCAACCCCTGACCCATATTAGATTGCATCTGCACTTGGAATAAATGCTGTATATCTCCATCTTCCAGTAGCCATGCATTAGGCTGGACAAACGAAGCTTCATTTTTATAGGTCAAAAGCTATCTATACCTCTAATGTTATAGGTTTCAAACTGATTAAAGAAACAACAGACCGAACTGTATTCAAAGGCTATCTTAGGTTAAAAATCTCTTTAAAAACAGACACTGTCAGAATATGTCATACTTGGGTACTCTGTCAATATTGGCTTGTATTCACGAGGCCCTTGACAGACGGAGGAGGGTCCCCACGGGCCCTGCTTTCAATTTTCTATTAAGTGTATAAAGAATAGAAAACAAGGTGTCCCTGGCTGGTCTGCAGAGAACCCAACTTACAATTATTATTTCTGGGCCTCTGATGAGGATTTCCTCCACTTAGGAGACAGCCGGACCACATACAAAATACAACCACCTGCAAGATCCTTTCCACGTAGTAGACTGCTTACTCCTCACACGTGGCACTGGACTCACCCCTCGCCTAGATCCACTTACAGAGCAAGACATACAGCAGCCGGAAACCAGCTGCGTGTGGGTTCGGTAAGAGTGGAGCTGAGCCGGCAGGCATCGGCGAGTTCTTTCCACTCATGCTACTGACGTGTGCACACAGTGGCATGTTCAGAAATAGAGGACTCAAGCATGTCAACGATGACAGTGGATGGAAAGGACGGGTGACCTTCCCACGGAGTGGTGACATCCACTGGGGTCGGATCACTCTGTGTCATTAACACTCAAGGCACACCACATTGGCTGACCTAGGGAAGAAACCCAAGCACAATGATGGCTGCTCTGCCCCAGTGGCAGAGCTGACAGGGGAGTGGGATCCAGACCTCACGTCTGACTCACATCTCAGCTCCCCGGCCCTGCTCCTACCCACCCTGGGTGAAAGCTGGCTTCCAGAGGCCTCAGAGGCAAGCACCTCCTCCTTGTTTAACTCGATTTCTTCAGGGCGATCTTTAGGGACTCATGAAATGTGTGCCTCAGACTTTGGCCCTGGTCCCGTCGAGAAGGCTGGGAATGGGAGGGGACGGTGCTGAGTAAAGAACAGGAAGTGGGGAAAGGAACAACAGGAAGTCATCTCAGCAGCCCCCATCCTCCCCCTCCCCCTTCAGCCACTTGGAATTTGGAGCAGATTCTCAATTCTCACAAACCCTCTCACTGTGGGGCTAGGGAGACGGGTCAGCCAGTAAACGCGGTAACCATGCGAACCGGAGGATCTGAGTTCAATGTTCGTGGCCCGCAAAACAAACAAACCAAACCAAACCAAAAACAAACAAACCAAACCAAACCAAAAACAAACAACAAACAAAAACAAACCAGGCAGAGGTGACCACTAGCAACCTTAATCCAGCACTCTTACAGACAGCAAGATGGGAGGTAGAGATGGGAGAACGGCCCGGAAGCTCTGTGGCCAACTGGCCTGGAGTGCTACACGGTGTAGAAGACAAGAGAGACATTGCTCACAAGGGAAAAGTCAAGACCCAACCTCCTGACATGCACATATCCACCAAGGCATTGTACACACTTGTTCTCTCTGTCCCTCTGTCTCCCCTAAATAACCAAACAAATAAATTAATAATAATAATAATAATAATAATAATAATAATAATAATAATAATACACTTCATGTGCCTGTTTTCCCATTGGCTGACTCTTGCCTCATATGTCATTCTATACTGGAAATCCAGACAGCGATTTCTTTTACAACAGGGATTTGAAAGGTCCTATTCTGCTATTACTTTAGTTCCAAGGCCACTGAGAAAATACGAGGCACTGTTCCTTCCTACAGTGTCTCAGTCCGCTAAGCAA
Source organism: Rattus rattus (assembly GCF_011064425.1). NCBI lineage: Eukaryota > Metazoa > Chordata > Mammalia > Rodentia > Muridae > Rattus > Rattus rattus. The sequence goes on along the minus strand of NC_046155.1, from coordinate 228,335,684 downwards.
AATGACATTTTATTGAAATTATTCTTAAAAGGCAGAATGATCTTCTAAAAGCTTTGAGGGTGTATTAAAAAGACCAGAATATGTAACATTGCTTTTTTTTTGTTTTGTTTTTGTTTCTCATTATTTTAAAATATCCATTCAGAAACTTCTAGAGAAGGGCTAATTATGGGGGTACAATGTAACTCGGCAAGGCATGCAGAACTGCTAAGCTGGGAACAGGGTCTGTGGTAGCATTCACGCCCAGTATGTGTAAGGCCCACGGCTCAATCCACGGCACTTAAAGAATGGAAGGTGCCTATCCCAGTTGGGATATAAATGCCCTCTGATTATTATTGCTGGGCCCTGTTTCTCTTTCTTCCTGCTCATCTTACAAGTGAACGGGGTACACTCATGTTTTGTGTGTGAAATTCAGAACTGAAGCATAGGTCCAATTACCCCCAAGTTCAAGTCCGGCTAGGATAACATTACAGCTTCAACTTTAGAGCCGTTTTGTAGACGCACGGTGGAAACCACCATGCTAATCTGAACCTGTTTGGGATGAAGCAAGAGTTACACAAAAGTTCCTGTGGCAAGATATACAGAGGCAAATGGGATATTATAGAAAAAGCCACACTCAGACAGACGCCCAAGTTATTTTTACTCCTGGAATCTAGCCTCTCTTAGATGCCCTCCTCACAGAGCAAAACAATATAAAAGAAGACAATGGAAACAAGGCCAGCCATTTTCTTGGAGAAAATGGGTCCTGGATTGGCAGCTTTGATGCTGATCTCATTCCTATCTATCTATCTATCTATCTATCTATCTATCTATCTATCTATCTATCTATCTATCTGATATCTACTATCTATCTATCTATCTATCTATCTATCTATCTGATATCTACTATCTATCTATCTATCTATCTATCTGATATCTACTATCTATCTATCTATCTATCTATCTATTTTACCAATGGTTGGTAAAAATACAAAACCATATATTTTTCAACTGAGGATTATTCATTGGTGGGGGATTTTGTACATTCACATGCTTTCGAGTCTTATTGCCCCAAACGATGAAGCCGATTTGGTTCACGATTTTCTTTGAATGGTTTTGATTATGAAAAACAACATTTCTGACAAATGTTAACTCATAGATATTACTCCTCTACGACAAAATAAACATATTCAAGATAAACACATTAAAAGCAGTCCGGTTAGAAGTTAGGCCTAAGGGCACACAGCCACCGTTATCAAAGACGCTTGGGAGCTGAGGCAGGAGGGTGGCTTGATCTCAGGAAGTCAGCATGAACCAGGGCAACATAGATCCCCATCTCAGAAGAGGAAAAAAAAAAATGAGGCAATAAAAAGAGGAAGAGGAGGGTTCGACACAGAATAGCAGACTCTGGACTCTAAAGAGGGCAACTGTATATGCATAAATGACGGGGAACCGAAGTGTAAAGATACAACCTACTCAGGACATGCCAGTGTATGGCGTGCTTACGCCATTGGCGGTATCTTTTCCATTATAGCATTAGACCATTTGCTACCAGAACTGGTGGTATCAGGCCCCTACGTGGGGTGCTCAAGAGCCTTCAGCTCGCACCAAAACAGCTAATGGTGTTCTAGGTGGTACGGATTTTCCCTTTCAGAACATCAAGCCTGACTGCTCCGGCCTGAAGACAATGCCTGTTAGTGGGGCACCTGAAATGACTTTGAAAAGCCTACACCGTGGGCTGCCAGCCTGGTACGGGGGCAGGGTGTGTGGCATGCACAAGGCCGTGAGTTCTATCCTTAGTGCTACACACAGAAATAGCAACAAAACCACCTGAGTGAAAACCCAGCCACTGGAAGCCTGCAGCTTATAATTTGAGAACATTTCTGACGCTTCTTTGAGAACATTTAACAGCTTCTACTCCAAACATAACGTACCGAGGGCGTATTTTAGTGCCGACCTTCCTTGAAGGTCCTCCATCAACACCTAAAATAGCATCTTCAGAAAAGGCCACATAGCATTTTGTTACTCGAATTTTGGAGATGGTCCACCCACATGGCTCTCCTGAACCTCAAACCAGGTTAGCAGCCATATTTATAGTTGGAATGAAAGGCTAGGAAGAGATGAGCTTCCGGATGTGAGGCCCGAGGAGGACACGGTAATTTTCCCTTACGTAGGTACCTCTCCTGATTCGATGCTAAACCTCCTCAAACCTGAACGTGTTACCTGACAGGGAGAGCAGCTTCACGAAACAACTGGCTGTCCAGACATTCTCCACCAGAGTCCCTTTATCCTTCCCTGCAAAGAAGCTCAGCCTCGGAAAAATGATTCCAATTTTTTTCTAGGACGTTTTGCACGGGGTGATTATATCTAATGCAGGTTTGCCAGACTCCATGAGGGGTTTGCGATACTCCGTGAGCCCGTCTGCCTTATCGCATATTTCAGCACGAGCACTTCCGTTAATGTGAAAACGCCAAACGCAATTCATCAGCTCTTGTCCATTGGTTTTGTGAAAATGTAAAACTAAGACTTATGGCATAATAGGTACAAAATAGAGAGTATAGTTTATTAACTAAATGCTACTTAATTAAATGAATGTGGGGGTTGGGGATTTAGCTCAGTGGTAGAGCGCTTGCCTAGGAAGCACAAGGCCCTGGGTTCGGTCCCCAGCTCCAAAAAAAAAAACCAAAAAAAAAAAAAAAAAAAAAAGAATGTGGGTTTTAACCTCATTTTTATTCGTGTGTGTGTGTGTGTGTGTGTGTGCGTGTGTGTGTTTGTGTGTGTGGTGTGTGTGACTTGTGCATACCTGCGGAGGCCAGCAGAGGGCACCAGATCCCCTAGAGCTAGGAACCGAACTTGGGACCTCTAGGAGAAGGCTCTTAACTGTTGAGCTGTTTCTCCAGCCCCTTAAATGTGTTCTTAACCAGAAGGTAAGCTGAACCCGAAGGCACAAAACTGACAACTCCCCGTGACAGTTCCTACAACCTTCCACCTGGCAGGCGGCAAACAGGGAAAGAAAGATGCTGTAATAAATTAAAAGAAAAATATTTACGTAAACGTCCAGCTATTTAAGAAGGAATAAAATTAAATAGTTAACCAGAGCCCCTTCTCAGTACTCCACCACGGACAACAGAAGTTCATTATTAACGGGTCTGGCGTGGAACAGATGCTTCTTTGGCAAGGAGGAGGCTATTTTTCACTTCCCCTGGTAGCTATCTTTAGCACTTTGCACTCTTAGGACCTAGGAATGCACATATGGATTTACTATGAAGCAACGCACAATTATCTAATGTCAGCTCTGGGGGCAGGCGAGCCTATGAAATCAGCACAAGTGACATCCGAAGGCATGCCAGGCGTCAATACGGGCATTGAGGTCTGGTGACAAAGGCCTTATGATCACTGGGACTTTCAAAGCCCGGGCATTCCCAACTGTGACCAGTGTGAGCTATTTCCATCTCCATTTAGAAAGGAATCAATAGAAAACTGAAGCCTGCCTAACTTGGGATGGCGGGGGGATCATCACAGTGGACATTATCTGAATGAACCTTGAGACAGAGCAGTTTCAGAATAACAGTCTGAGGACGAAGGAATGTTGAACTGGGTCTCCTTCAAAACATGGGGGAGGCTACGTCAGGGTAAGAGGGGCAGGAATCACACAGGTCAGGACCTCAACCAAGTTCAAGCAGACTTCAGGAAGAGGCTTGTTGGGTGCAGTTCTGTATATACACCGTGGCTAAGTGAGTATGGGAATGTGCAGAAAGTCACAGGCAAAATACCCAGTAAATAACTCCCTTTCATAAACTCAGTCCATTAGTAACGGTCCCATCACCTATCCCTCGTCCCACAAGCAGAAGTCATTCTTTAGAGTTTCTGGAGAAGTGTGCTGTTATGTGAAGAGAATGCATGCATTCCTGGCCCCTCACTGGACTCTGACAGACTGCATTTATTCGGGGGGCATGCAGAAAGAGGCAGTTTGGTGAGAGGTTACTAATAGAATGGTGTACCTGGGAACTCTGAATTTATGTGTGCAAGTGAGCATGATTTTAACATCTACACCAACGTGTGAGCTCTGTCCGGCCAGGGGCTGCCCCTCTTTCTCATCCACCAGTTCTGCCTCTCTACACATGAAACGTCCAGCAGACGAAATGCCTAATCCTTACACACCCAATTCTTTCTGACAGTTTACAGATAGATGGTGGTTCTGATGGACCCTCTGGAAGAAATTCAAAAGGCCAATGTAAATGAAGTAAGGCTTTCCTGGCAATTTGTGCAAAATGCCCAGAGAACTTAGCATATATTAACTTCTTTCCCAGATGACAGAGCAGTGTGTGACATGGGACACTGACCTCGTTTCTCTGAATGAACAAGTCAACCTTGCCCTTGATTCAAACACTATTGATCAGGACAGTACACGGTGGGCTTAACACTAAAGAACCCACTGTGGATGAGCGAGTCTTTGCCTTCTCTCTGAATCACATCCTTCTTAAGTTACTGTGTTTATTCTTCATGGTTCACTGGGTTCATGGTATATATTATTAGTCTTTTGGATTTGGGATGAGAGACCCAGGGTCATAGTCAAAGCTGTGGACATAGTTCTTTGATGACTTCATAAGTCTCAGATCCAAGGCTCACTAGCCTATGACATATTTATTATTATAAATGGTACCATTTTGGTTCCTCAGCAAGCATGGCATGGCTTTAAAAGCTCAGCCCCTCAGCTGCAGTGGAAATCTAGTGTTTGTTTTGGGAACTGGGAACAAGAAGGGAGTGAAAGGGGTTATTAGCTTCTGATGTGGTACCATGAGTTGCTTAGACACAAAGCAAAGTCAAGACTAATCTGTAGTCGCAAGACTCCCAAGCATGCTCCTAGAGGAGCAAGGACAGTGAATACTAGGCAAAGTTTTGCTTGAGCTGGACACTGGGCTAGGAAAGAACACAGCATGTCTACCTTGCCCAAGGAGCCTGCTGCTTCCGAGGTGCCTCAGAGAAGTACAATTATTTCTCACATTCAGGGATAACAGCTGAGGGTGGATGTATTAAATCTGACTCAACAAAAGCATGAAAAAGGAAGCAATAAACACGCTGTGGAAGGCTAAGGGAAGTTTTATAGAGGAAGTGAAGAATTGGGCTTCCCTGTGAAGAATGCTCGCATTTTCAGCAGGGGGGAAATGGAGGACACATTTTGGGCAGACAAAATTGTGGGGGTTAAAAACCGGGAAATACGAGAATCTCGGGCTTTGTTCAGCAATGGGTATGGGGGACTGGTGTGGCTGGAATGAGGGGTACTGGGCATGGGAATAAAGATTGGATCAGAGAAAATGACCAAGGACAGATGATACGGAGCCCTGGATGTGTCAATAAAGTATGGAATCTGTGCTATACAAAATAAGGAAGCCTTGAGCTTTACCAAAAAAACCATGACTGAAAGAGAAGAAGTTTGTTTCAGACAGATGGCCTATGTGGGGCACAGACGGAACCTAAGGTCATGGGTGGAGAGTGGCCTCCAAAGATCAGGAGGAGCTGGCCAAGCAGACAAAACTTTATAGAACATTAGACAAGAGGACTTCCTCCATTCTGTTTGAAGATGGCACCGGGCAGGATACGTCTAGATTCCAATTCCTGCAACCATCATGAAACTCCTAGTTGAAAAGGTGCCATTTTGGTCAGTTTCAAACAGTCTCAATGGTACAAAGGCGTTCTGGTGGGAAAAGAAGTCAGAATGTCTCTGTCTGTGGGTGATACGATCTTATGCAGAGGAAAACCGTTAAATCCCGTCGGGGCATGAACATGTACAAAAGATCAGAGAAACCAAACCCACCCAGCAAGGCTGTAGGTGACAGGGTCAATACGACAAGAAGAAGCTGCACCATAGATTCTGTAATAGACAGCTGGCTGGGGGGATTAAAAGGATGATACTATTTACAAAAGCACTAAAATTAATAAAACCCTGCTCTTGCAGAGTAAACAGGATTCCATTCCCAACATGGAGTCAGGTGGCTCACAACTGCCTGTAACTCCGGTTCCGGGTGACGCAGCGCCCTCATCTGGCTTCCATGAGCATTACATGCATACACACACACATGCACACAGACACAAAACACACAATTTAAAGATACAAACCATTTAAAGGGGCAAGCAAAATTGGAAGAGTCCCATTTTACAAGTTCAAAACTTACTGACAAAGCTCCAGTAATCAGTCAGATGCCAGTGAAAGAACAGATCGTACGAAAAGCAGCCCACACAAGGATGGTCACTTAATGTTCAAAAAAGGACGCCAACACCACTGAATGGGAAAATGTCAGTAAAGAGATCTTGAAAAAAAATGGACATCCACAAGCAGATGAGTTTTTAACTTAATGTGGATTAAAAAAAAAAAAAAGACGTAAGTGCTAAAACCTACAAAACCACCCACAGAAAACGGGGTGATATCATCCTCACCACCTCCACATTGTTTTGGCAATGATGGCATGGATATAACACCCAAAGCATGAGCAATAGGAAAAACGATGAGAACAGAATTTTGAAATTAAAAACACCAGTACCAAAAACACAATCAACATAGTAAAAAAGTCACCCATAGGATGGGAGAAACCAACAGAGGTTTTTGGTTGTCATTGTTGTTGCATTAAAAAAAAAAGGTCATGGGTCATGGGTCATGGGTCATGGGGTCAAAGGTCATGAGCGCCAAGGACTTGAATAAACCTTTCCCCAAAGACGCACATATGGCCTATGATCACACGAAAAGATGTTCAACTTTGATAGTTAATTATTAGGGAAATGCAAACCAGAAACACAAATGAATCCCATTCCACAGTTATTATCAAGAAATTAGGGGAAAAAAATTAAAAGTGTAAAAGCCATAATTTACAAACAAAATCCAAGGAAGTCAGGATTCTGACCCAGCTGAGACAGTACCAGAAGAGGTCTACGGAAAGAGACCTTAGAAAGAAAACGCAAAGGTTGAGGAGGACCCTGATCAGCACAAATGGTCAAGACGCTCAGGGACATGGACTCACGTTGCAGGTGGAGGAACCATCCAGCGTGGGGTAGGAGCCGTCGGGCCAGTCCGCAGGGTCCAGGGCGGACGACTGGCGGTGCTGGGCCTCGTATTCCTTCAGCTGCAGCAAGAACAAATGAGAGAGTGAAGGAGAACAGTGGTCATGTTCTGCTGCGTACTCCACAGCAGAAATCGCGTAGAACCTCCCCACGATGACGATAGGGACCCGGGGCTAGGCAAAGCTAAGCCTTCCAAAACTACAAGAACAGGGTACGAAACCCTGCCTTTGGGTTTGAAGTCAGACCGACACACACAACGGACTCTCCGAATACTGTTCCAAAAGGAGGCGTGATTTTCCCTCCTCCAACACCAAAACTCATTTTCTCCAGGTGCAACGGTAAGTCTGAAACCAGGAACTTTCTACAGCGTTGGTCCACATGTATACACCCCAAAGCAAGTCCTCCGTGAAAGGTGCCAGCAACATCTAAATATCAAAGGGAGAATGCCTAAATGCAGATTGTTGTCTGTAAGTAGGGGAGGGCAGGTCAAAGGCAAGGCTGAAGCCTGTGATTGGACAGTAGAAAAGGAGGGTGGGCTGAGTTTTTGAGAGGCTGAGGAGATGGGAGAGAGGGGAGAAAGAAGGAAGATGGAGGAGGAGAAAGACCTACCTTCCTGTGGCTTTAAATAGCCACAGGTAGCTATGAATATCATATAAGGGATGGATTATTACAGGACAATTTGTCCAATCTAAGTGGGCAGCTTATATCGATATCAATTAGCTCTGAGTTCTTTGTTTGGGAGCTTTGTGGGGTGAGAATTTACTGATATAAATCTGACTGTTAAATTATATATAAGCCTCTAGAGTTTTGATTTTACCGGGTAGCAGGAATTTGTGACGGCGAGATGGGTGGTCGCTGCATGGGGCTAGCCACGGGAGCGGGGAGACGAATGGGACAGCGGGCGCTAGCGTGGGACGGTGCTTCTATTTTCATTATTAAAATGCTATACCTGAAACCAACTTTTAGAAATAAAGGTCAGGGCAGGGCTAGGGATGCAGCTCAAACAGCAGAGCCCTTGCCTAGCCTGCATGAATCCCTGGGTTCAATTCCCCAGCACTGCACAAGTTGGGCATGGAGGGCTGTGGCTTTCATCCCAGCACAGAGCTGCAGAGGCACCAGGAGGGCTATGGCCCTTCTGTCTGTCAATTTTATCACCTAGCAAACATGAAATAGCTCGCTAGGGGCTTTGAACATGGGGACGGAATAAGACAAACCAAACCAAACCAAAACACCTTCCAGACTGTTGAAAATGTAAGTTTAGAAACTCGGTGTTTAAGCATTAAGAAAAAACAAAACTGAGTGGGGGCTCTCTCCGAATGCCGGGTGCAAGCCGGTCCAGGGAGGTTTGCATACGGCACAGAGAGGCAGCACCCAGCTCTTCCCGCGCCTAGGCTGTCACCTCAGTCACACCTCCTTGTAATTTAGTCTTCGGATCCAAATGAAGACACTGATCAAACCAAGCTGTGGGGTGCAGCAAAGTCACCATCCAAAAAACTGCAAACGTCCTCGTGTTATTGAAAACCAGGATGTCTCTCTTACCTCTGCATGTGGGACGGGGAGGAGGAAGACAGTGCCGGGGCTGCTTATGGAATAAAGGCCTGGATGTCGACACTAACTACCGCTGACAGCCTGGGATAGGTCACTGACCCCCTCTGTTTCAGCCTCTCCTCTGGGACAACGGGGGGATAGCCTGAACCCTTGTCAGAAGCTCAATGCTGCAATCAAACTGACACATGGGTATGCACAAATACAGCACCGTGACTACCACCCCTGTGGCTTCAGGTAAGCACAAACCTCACATTAAAAGCATATGGCCCGAAGCCTCTGCTATTAGTAGCACTAATCATTTTAATCTCACTCGTATCACTGGGGACATATACACTGTCCTCGCCTTTATGGTATAACTAATGTTCTATCTACTGGGCTGATCCTTCCATCTGGATATGTGCTTTCTGAAAGGCTAGCCCCTCCCTGCATGCTTGGGAAGAAATGTCAGGGGGAAAGGGAGCCTTCTAAGAATGTCAGTTTTGGGCCTCTACTCTATTCCTATACTCACACGGTCTTAGGAGTCACTAAATGAGCTTCATCTTTAAGCAAAACACCAAGAAACAAATTCCTAACCAGGCAACTGTAAGCAGACAAGCTTTTTAATCTCCCAAGGACTTTATTTTTGACTCGCACAGCCCAGGAGCGGGCGTGTGTTGTCAGACGAGTAAATATGCAATTTAGTAATTAGGTCACGGCGTGGGTAGCAGCTTCGGTTTTCAGAGTTCTATTTTCAAGAAAATAAGACTTCAACGTCACGGTTACGGGCTCTCTCTGACCTTCGTCCAGACACTGTCCAGAACGTTGACATTTCTGAGTGTTGAATGCAGCTCCCCTGTACTTCATGCAAACCCCTGGACCATCTCACGCGTGGCACTCTGAAAGAGCTTCTACCCAACTTTACTAAGTGCAACTTGCTCACATCTCCACAGCATTTCACTCTCCTTTCTTTCTTTTTTTTTCCCCTTAAAGCTAACAAGGTATGTTCTCTTTGACACAGGCCCGTTGTGTTGTGGCTGAGCATCCCCGTGATAAAATAAGCAGGGCTTAGCTCTATCCAAGGCTTGGTGTGGGAGTGTATTCCCCGTTTTAACCTAATATTCCACCCACACGAATGCACAAATCACCCGGATAAATGAATGATTCATACCTTCCCCGTGTGTCACGGAACTTTCTAGTCCATGACGGCCTGAACTTGATTGCCAACAGTTACTCGTGAGTTTAAAATTAGTACTCGCTAATTGTACTATTCAGCAAACCACCAAATACCTAGATCCTCATAAACGTTTAATCTTTTCTAACGAATAAAAGTGATTTCCTTAACGCTCAAGGCACGTGTCTACCCCAAAACTCCTAGGAAACATTTGACATGCCGTTTTCTTGGACAGAACCATTCAGCAAAAACAGAAATCATCTGTAAGCTATCTTACCCTGCCTCTTTACATTTAAAAAAAGATAGAACCCTGAACTAAGAGGAGTTTTGTGAACCCCACTGCTGTGCTAGAGACTGGGCAAAGGTCACCAAACTGATGGTACCCAGGCTGCAGGCTTCAAATGCTAGGTCGCACAAGGCTTGGCCACCTTAGGCCGTCTTCTAACTTCCGTCTAGCTGCTAAAATTAGGAATTAATTTTTTTCCCCCTCTGTTTTCTCCTCCAGGTTTGAAAGTATTCCTTCCTCTCCTGGCTGTCTGCGTTAGACTATCCTGAGGCCCTTTTAAACGTTCTCCCTTGCTCCAAGGAAACAAGCAAACGTCATCCCAAGCAGCTCTCATGCCACGAGATGGCCTTGTATATCTGCAATCAGAGGATGGGTTTTGCTATTGGAACAAGGGGGGCCTTCCCCACTCCCCAGGAGGCAAGAAAATCTCCTACTCACAAGGCAAATGCATATAGGTGGCCCCTCTTATGTGCATTTGCTAGGAAGTCTGCTGGACTTTGCCCCAATGCTAGGACAGACATGAGGAATGGAACCAGAGAGGAATTCTTGGGAACTTTGACACTCGAGGGCACGCCTGTGCAAGCACGCACATGTGCTCTTATAGCTATTCGATTCCTAGAACACACACACACACACACACACACACACACACACACACACACACTTTTTAGCTGGTGCTCACAGGTAAAACTGAACGCCTGCACCCTTACCCTGGCGAGCGCTTCTTCAATGGTGATCATTTTCTCCTTGACCATCATCATTAGCTGGATCCGTTCCTCATCGCTCATGGTTATCTCGCTGGCCACATAGCCCACATCTTCTCCTGGGGATCGAAGACAGACAGACACAGATGAGGGACGAGGCAGCCCTCCAGCCTAGAAGCCCCTCATCTTGGGTGACGGAGGGACGTTTCTCGGGTACCCCGTCTATCTTGCGTGCTGTGGCCGGAGCGGAGGGACGTAGAGCCAAGTGCTCGGTGACAACGTGTGTGAGCTACCACAGAGGCAATTCTCCCAAATGAGCAGAAGTGCGGAGTCAGGCCTTCTAGACACGGTACAAAGTCGACGGGGAATTTCTTGTCACAGGTGGGCCAGGAATCTCATTTAAATACTCAACCTGATCGGACAGGCAATTATGAGGCTTCTTGGGGTTGGCGATTTACCAAGTGAAGTTATGAATGGCGAGGACATCTATTTATGTGTGAGCACAGGAAGTCAAGCCTGAGGAGCCTGATTCAACTGCCTTTCTTGACTGAGCTACCTGGCTACTATTCTCACGGAATAAACACATGAATAAAAGCTGAATGCTGAGCACGTCAGCCTTGTGAAGGGCAGGTACTACAACTACCAGCGTCTGGGAACTACCATCCAACTACACGGGCCTGCGGATTGTGACAGGCAGCCACCATCTAATCAGAGCCGAAGGTCACCAGAACTACAGAGGAAAAGACACTCCCACCGAGTCCTTCTAAAAAAACCTTTTCCCACACAGCGGACAGCGCCATTCCTCTTGAACCCGGCTGGCCGGTTGTATCATTGATTAGCATGTGGGAGAGGGCTTAGTGACAGTAGGCTTAGTGACCAGAAGGAAACCATATTGTAGGCCCTGGTCCCCCTCCTCGGTCCCATCTTCCTCCAACATACTTCTGTGGCTTCTGGTATCACTGGGACCTCAGCCAGGGCTCTGTATACCCTATTTGCACAAGGACAGGACCAAGGAGGCTATCTGAAGACTCACGGGGAACCCTGGTGGAGGGACCTAGCTTGCAATTTGTGTTCGCCGTGGTTCTGCGAATCATTTCCACTTCGTAACTGGTCAGTTCAGAGGAAGCCCTCAAGTCCCTTCTGATATCCATCCCCTTGTGGAAAAGTGAAAGGCCTTGGTGGATGTGGAGAGAAGGTTCATTGATTGATTCATTTTACTACCTGTGGTGAGTGACACGAAGCTGGCTGGGTGTTTCACAAAGCCATGTGAACTGCTGACTCTCATATCATATCATATCTCTCTATCTCTCTCTATCTCTCTCTTTATCTATCTATCTATCTATCTATCTATCTATCTACCTACCTACCTACCTATCTGACTTCTTAATGTCTATATGCATATTTCTGTATAAGTGAATGGTACATGTGGGTGCTCACGAAGGGCAGAAAGGGCATCAGATTCTCCTGGTGCTGGAATTATACACAACATGAGCTGCCTACTGTAAGTACTGGGACCCAAACTCTGGTCCTTTGGAGGAGCAGCACGTGCTCTTAACCACTGAGCCCTCTCTCTAGGCCCCGCCTTCTCTCTCCACAGCTTTTTTTTTGGTCAGGATACAAAGTCTATTCAGAAGCACGGAGGATTCTGGGACTCTTCCAAAACTGAAAGCTGGGAGTTTGTGGAAGAATAACTCCTTCAAAGTGGGACAACAAAAACAGTCCCGTGAGAGCTGTCTGAAAACTCAGGTGTGCAGAGAGGGAAGCTAAAGTCCACGGCCAGGTCTCTGGTGTCTGGGTGGGAGCGACTGGAGAGACTTCGGGCCAGGAGAGGTCATGTCATTGTGTAAAAGGAAAAGAGTGTCAGGGGTGGACAGCAAAACGTGTTCACTTATTGATAACCCCTTTCGGTCAGACAGGAAGGTGGAAGCCAATGTGTCCTGGTTTCCTTTGTGAACACTGGGAGAAACATCAATTACAGAACCCGGGCTCCAGGAGACGACATATTTATTTGCTATCTAAACAAAAACAAAGGCAAGGCCTGGAGAAAGGGCAGGGCTCCCTTCAACAGAGCAGCCGGCTAAATTCTCATGATGTCAGACCCAAAGAGGGTTTCCAGGGGCAACAGCCCCATAACTGTCCCTGTCACAGTGCAAAAAGTTCAGAGGAATGCAAAGGCTCCAAGTGGGGGTATGCACTGGAGGGTCCAAAACTAACAAATGCAGATTCCCTTGACCTGTTGGGGTCAGCACTTGGCGAGTTTAAGAGAAAAAGCAGGGTAGCTGGCGTGAGGGGGACATTTGCAGACTTGGTCCCCGGTGTCAGAAGACCACTAGCTTGTCTAGTTATGTTCTCTCTGAGTTCAAGAAACTCATGGGGTCAAAATCTTGAAGTCATGAAAGGAATGTCGGAAAAGTTGACGATTTTGCAGCTATATGCGATGAGTTAATCCTACACTGCAGGGGTCCACTTGGATCAAGGACAGGGCTTCTGAGTCTCAGGAAGCCACAAGGACCCACAGTCCAAGGCCACACCATCTCTGTACCTTTTGAAGTCTGTCTCATTATTCCTTTTTGGTTCTTTCGGAAATTCTGCCAGAAGTATTTGTTTTTCTTCTTCCAGTCTGCTTTGCCTTTAAGAAAGAAACAAAGAAAAGGAGGGGTGGGGGTGGGCACGCAGTAAATCTACTAATACCAAAAGTAGTCTCCCTTTTACAATGTCAAAGCTTGAACAAATAGTCCGGTTTCACAAAAGGACGGTTTTTCAGTTTGTGAAAGACTGGGGAAATAGTTATAAAGTTGTTTAAAAGAAATGCAAATTTGCTAGTAGCAAAAAAAAAAAAAAAGGAAGGAGGAGAAAAAGGGGGAGGGGGAAGAGGAGGAGGAGGAAGAGGAGGAGGAAGGGGAGGAAGAGGAGGAGGAGGAGGAGGAGGAGGAGGAGGAGGAGGAGGAGGAAGAGGAAGAAGAGGAGGAGGAGGAGGAGGAAGAGGAGGAGGAAGAGGAGGAAGAGGAGGAGGAAGAGGAGGAGGAGGAAGAAGAGGAGGAAGAGGAGGAGGAGGAGAGGAGGAGAGAGGAGGAAGAGGAGGAGGAAGAGGAGGAAGAGGAGGAGGAAGGCTCCACGGGTTAGGAAAAGAAACACAGAAACATCAGAAGGACAGGCCAAGTATGCGTTCTTGTGCTCACTTTGAAGTTCGTTTAGCCGCCAGCCTTCTGCCTTGTGTTGTGGCACTCTCCTGCCCTTTGGTGGCAGCCACAGTTTTTCTCACTATACCACAAATAGAAGGCTTGCAGAGGTCCACATTGTTTTTGTTTTGCTCCCACTGAATGCCCACCACTGCTTTCTCTTATTCCGAACTTAATGAAGAAAACACACGGGCTATTATGCCCAAGTATATGCTGTTTAGCACAGGCTAACCAGCCTGGTTCACTGTAATGCTTGGTGACACGGATCTATAGCCCAGGTAAAGCATGATCCCCACCTCTGTGATGTTTAGGCTTCTTGGTGACCAACCTACAGATTAACAAAGTCCCAAAGACAAGAAAAACTGAGGCCGGTCCTGCTGTGATTTCTCCCAGCTCACTGTCCCTCGGCCCTCTCTCCCATCTCAGACTAGGACCGGGTGATTCACCAATGAAAATACATTTGCTATTGACAGACATTGGTTGTTTTCCTTTAAAGTCTATTATGGTTCTAGTAACTGACAATACAAAATACCTTTCTAAAAGCAAACAGAAAGACGGGATGATGGCTCAGTTAGTGAAAAGATTGTTTTACAAGCACAAGAAGCAAAGATCAGCCTTCCAGAACCCACAGGATGAAGCTGGGCACGGTGGCACATACTTAAAACCCCATCACTGGACACACACAAACAGGCAGGTCCTTCTGGCTCCTGGGCCAGCCAGCCTAGTGACCTGATGTGCTTTAGGCCAATGAGGAACTGTTGTCTCAAACAACCAGGCTCCTGAGGAATGACAGCCAAGGTTCCAAGGTGTCTGTCTGTCTGTCTGTCTCTCTCTCTCTCTCTCTCTCAGTCTCTCTCTCTCTCTCTCTCTCTCTCTCTCTCTCTCTCTCTCTCTCTCTCTCTCACACACACACACACACACACTTTTCCAAGGCAAACATACAGACATAAAGGCAGCGAACAGGAAGGGAAGTTCTTTATTCTTTAAGGAGAAGAGGGGGTGGCAGCAGCAATGGCCGCCACTGTGCTGACGTGGCACGCCCAGGGCAGCAGCTCTGTCTCCATTCGGTGTCTGTCTGGTTGCCCTGTGACCACTGGAAACAAGGCCCAGCAAAGTGGCGGCTTCCACAGTCTAGACTGGCGGTG